>NC_057742.1:25133146-25179405 GCF_004010195.1 Chiloscyllium plagiosum
GATTCCTGGAATGACAGGTCTAACATATGAGGAACGGCTGAGGATACTGGGATTGTATTCGTTGGAGTTTAGAAGATTAAGGGGAGACTTAATCGAGACGTACAAAATAATACATGGTTTGGAAAAGGTGGATGCTAGGAAATTGTTTCCGTAAAACGAGGAGACTAGGACCCGTGGACACAGCCTTAGAATTAGAGGGGGTCATTTCAGAACAGAAATGCGGAGACATTTCTTCAGCCAGAGAGTGGTGGGCCTGTGGAATTCATTGCCACGGAGTGCAGTGGAAACTGGGACGCTAAATGTCTTCAAGGCCGAGATTGATAGATTCTTGTTGTCTAGAGGAATTAAGGGCTACGGGGAGAACGCTGGTAAGTGGAGCTGAAATGCACATCAGCTATGATTGAATGGAGGAGTGGACTCGATGGGCCGAATGGCCTTACTTCCACTCCTATGTTTTATGGTCTTATGGAATTGGTAGGAGGATAGCTCAAGGATAAAATAAACAGGTTTCAATATTTTGTTGGATATAATTTATCACATGATTCTGAGATAGTGCTAAAATCGCTATTGTTCTCTTCTTTCATAACTACTTTAAACATGAGAATAGGAGTAGATCATGCAACCCCTCAAAATTGATCTGCACTCAATGAGATCTTGTCTGATTACCAATCCAGCCCCATATAACAACATTTGCCTAATTTTATTTTAACTTTCATCAGTTAATATTAATCTAAGAATGTAGGAATGTAGGAATGGACAGACTGCGCTTCTCCTGAATACATTGTATAAATATTTTTCTTCGGCTTCTTGAGGTTCTTGGGTTCTGCAGTGAGGTTTATTTGAATAATGCCCTGATGCAGCTCCATTTGTGGGTGTTGGGATGATTGCTCCTGTAGTTGAGTATCTGGTCAGAGTGTGTGGCTTTCCTGTAAATGCTGGAACACAGCTCTCCATTGGCTTTTCATTCTACAGTGACGTCGAGGGAGGGGAGTCTGTTATTGCTATCTTTCTCTTTGGTGAACTTTATACTAGTAAGGATGTTGCTTATTACATTTGTGGGTTTCTTCTAATTTGTGGTGTTTTGTGATGATAAAGATGTCATCCACATAGCGGATTCAAGGCTTGCGCTGGAGCATGGGAAAGGCTGTTCATTATAACCTCTGCATAACTATTTCTGCTAAGAGTCCTGCGACGGGTGATCCCATAGGCATCCTGTTAACTCGTTTGTAGGTCTTGTTATTGAAGGTGAAGTGGGTTATGAGGCACAGGTCGACTAGTTTGAGGATGCTGTCCTTGCTAATGGAATTGGTGCTGTCAAGTGTTTGTGTCCTTGGTTCATCCAGCAGTGAGGCCAGTGTTTCTTTGGCCAGGGTGATGTTTATTGATGTGAATAGGGAAATCACATCAAAGGAAACCATGACCTCATCGACCTCTACCTTGGTTTCTTTGATGATGTCAAGGAACTCCTCGGTAGGGTGGACAGAGTGGCTTGAATCTTGTACTAGGTGTTTCAGTTTGTGTTGCAATTCCTATGGAATGACACCTATGTTGCTATGTGGATGGCACCTTTATCATCATGAAAGGCAACAAATTAGAAGAAGCCCACAAACACATAAACAACATCATTACCAATATAGAGTTCACCAAAAAGGAAGAGAGCAATAACAGACTCCCCTGCCCAGATGTCTCTGGAGAATGAAAAACCAATGGAGAGCTGCAGATAAGCATCTACAGGAAAGCTACACACACTGACCAGATACTCACTACAGGAGCCATCATCCCAACTGGAGCTGCATCAGGACATTATTTAAATAAGCCACGACACATTGTACCCAGGTACTACAGGAGCTGAAGAAAAACACTTATACTTCATCCGGAGGCTCATTGAAGATGTTACCTAGTATGGTGATGAAATGTCTGAAAATGAACCATCCAGCTCAGTGAGCAAACCTACATCCAGAAAAACAGTTATACAATGTATTCAGGAACAATGGGGAGTGGGGAAAGATGAAATTAGGTTTCAAGCCATTGAAGGTGTGGCCACCAATGATGGAATGATTAGAAGCAGAAATGCACACTGGCCAGAATTGGCAGAATAGTTATAGGTCGAGAGGAGTTGACAGAGATAGAGAGGAGTGGGATTTGAAGATAAGGATGAGCAGTTCAAAAGTGACACTTTGCCAGAGTTGGAGCAAATGCAGGCAAAGGGGTGATGGGATGAAAGAGAATTTGTATGAGGTGTGATTCTGTCAGCAATATTGAGTAGACAGTAGGAAGCTGACCAAGCAGAGTGTTGGAATAATCAAGTCTTCATGCATTGGTGAAGGTTTTAGCAGCAGGCGAACCGAGCCATTTGGTGGCATTGTGGCTCAGTGTTAGCACTGCAGCCTCACAGTCTCAAGGACCTGGCTTCAATTCAGGCCTTGGGTGACTGTCTGTATGGAGTTTGCACATTCTCCCTGTGCCTGCATGGGTTTCTGCCAAGTGCTCCTGTTTCCTCCCACAGTCCAAATGGACAATTTTGCATGGCCAATCAGCTGACCTGCACATAGAATCATAAAGTCCCTACAGTATGAAAGCAGACCATTCGATGGGCCTGTCGAATGGCATGCTTCCACATTGTAAGGGTTATATGATTCTTTGTGCAGGTTAGGTGGATTGGCCATGCAATATTGACCGTGGTGTCCAGGGATGTGCAGGCTACGTGGATTAGCCTTGGTAAGTATGGGATTGGGTAGGGGTTTGAATTTGGGTGGGTTGCTCTTCGGAGGGTCGTTGCAGACTCAATGGGCTGAATGGCTTCTTTCTGCACTGTAGAGATACTATAATTCTATTTGTGGGGACAGGTTATTGCAATTTGGAAGCTATGTCTCAATGATGGATCGCACCATGGCTGAAAGCTCATTTCTGAAAGCAAACATGCCAAATGTAGAGCAGCTGGCTTAGCCTCACATTAACTGGTGACATTGACTAGAAACATATAATTAAGATAGAAGTACTTGCATGTGAAACTAGGACAAGAGGGCATAGCCTCAAAATTAGGGGGAGCAGATTTAAGACTGAATTTAGAAAGAACTTCTTCACCCAGAGAGTTGCAAATTTTTGGAATTCACTGCCCAGTGAAGTAGTTGAGGCTTCCTTAGTAAATGTTTTTAAAGCTAAGATAGATAATTTTTTGAACAGTAAAGGAATTAAGGGCTATGGTGAGAATGCGGGTAAGTGGAGCTGAGGCCTTGAAAAGACCAGCCATGATCTTATTGAATGGCAGAGCAGGATCGAAGGGCCAGATGGCCTACTTCTGCTCCTAGTTCTTATGTTCATATGTAATTAGAGAAAATTGAAACAGGCAACCGGCCATGTGAAGCATTGAGCCTATTCTGCCATGATCACGGCTGACTCTCTGTCTTAATACCACACTCTCACTGCGTCACAATGAAACACATCCCTGCTCTCTCTCCTCTCAATGAAAATATTTGGAATTAAGAGTCTAATGATAACAATGAAACCATTGTCAACTGTTGGAAAACCCATTTGGTTCACTAAGCCCTTTAGGGAAAGAAATATACCATCCTTATCTGATCTAGCCTATACTGACTCCGGACCCACAGCAACACAACAACAAGGTTGTCTCTTCTGGGCAGTTAGGGATTGGTAATAAATGCTGGCCAGAGATGACTACATCCCATGAAAACCAATAAAAAGAAAGTCAACCCAATCAGTCCTCATACAACAAACATGTCATTCTAGGAATCAGTTTTGTGAACGTTTGCTACACTTCCTCTATAGCAAGTACATATTTTCTTTAGGTGGGGAGCAGATTTAAGACTGAATTTAGAAAGAACTTCTTCACCCAGAGAGTTGCAAATTTATGGAATTCACTGCCCAGTGAAGTAGTTGAGGCTTCCTTAGTAAATGTTTTTAAAGCTAAGATAGATAATTTTTTGAACAGTAAAGGAATTAAGGGCTATGGTGAGAGTGCGGGTAAGTGGAGCTGAGGCCTTGAAAAGACCAACCATGATCTTATTGAATGGCAGAGCAGGATCGAAGGGCCAGATGGCCTACTTCGGCTCCTAGTTCTTATGTTCATATGTAATTAGAGAAAATTGAAACAGGCACCAGCCATGTGAAGCATTGAGCCTATTCTGCCATGATCACGGCTGACTCTCTGTCTTAATACCACACTCTCACTGCGTCACAATGAAACACATCCCTGCTCTCTCTCCTCTCAATGAAAATATTTGGAATTAAGAGTCTAATGATAACAATGAAACCATTGTCAACTGTTGGAAAACCCATTTGGTTCACTAAGCCCTTTAGGGAAAGAAATATACCATCCTTATCTGATCTAGCCTATACTGACTCCGGACCCACAGCAACACAACAACAAGGTTGTCTCTTCTGGGCAGTTAGGGATTGGTAATAAATGCTGGCCAGAGATGACTACATCCCATGAAAACCAATAAAAAGAAAGTCAACCCAATCAGTCCTCATACAACAAACATGTCATTCTAGGAATCAGTTTTGTGAACGTTTGCTACACTTCCTCTATAGCAAGTACATATTTTCTTTAGGTAAGGAGATAAAAACTTCACACAATACTCCAAGTTCAGTCTCATCAAGGCACAGTACAGCTGTAGTAAGACTTCCTTATTCCTGTACATTGACCATCTATAATGGATGTCAACATACCAGTTTCCTTTGGAACTGCTTGCTGATTCTGCATGCTTGCTTTCCAGGTTTCTTTGTACACCAACATTTTCCAAATTATCACTGTTAAATAATATTCTGCCAAAATGTTTTTCATATTTGACACATATCCGCATTACAATGCATGTGCCATACATTTGTTTATTTACTCAACACATCAAAATCACTCTGAAGCCTCTTCACATTTTGCTCATCACGCAAAGTCCTACCTAATTCGTGTTGTCAGCAAGCTTGGAAATATTATATTTTATTCCTTCATTCAAATCATTGATATATGTTGTGGAGAGTTGGGACACAAGCATTGATTGCTGCAGTGTCCCACTTTGTCACCGCCTTCAGCACTGAAAATAATCTGTTCATTCCCATTCTGTTTCCTGTCTGCTAACCAAGTATCAGTCCATGCCAGTATATAACCAACAATCTTACGTGCTCTGATTTTGTTCAATAATCTCTATGCGTGACTTTATCCAAAGCTTTCTTGAAATTGAAATACACATCCACTGGTTCTCTCTCATTTATTTTACTAGTTGTGTCTTCATAGAATTCCAATAGGTTTGTTAAATACAATCTCTCTTTCGTAAATCATTGTTGACTTTGTATAATCCCACTGAAACTTTCCATGTGGCCTGTTAGAACATCCTTTATTATTGATAGGGTAACTGGTCTGTAATTCCCTATCCTCCCCATCCCTTCATTTTTTATACTGGGACTGTTCCAGAATCAACAGAATTTAGGAAGGTGACAAGACATCTATTGTTTCCATAGCCACCTCTTTTAGTACCATCGGATGTCGATCATCAGGATTCATTAGTTTTCAGCCATATTAATTTCTCCAGCACTATTTTCCATTAATGCTAATCTCCTTCAATTCTCTCTTCCAAATAGACCCTTACATCCTGAATATTCCTGCAAAGGTATTTGTGACTTCTGTGAAGAAAGAACTAAGTTCAATTGCTCTGTCTTGTCCTTGTTCTCCATTAGCAATTATGTCATTTTAAATTGTAAGGGTCCAACATTTGGTTTTGCTAAACCTTTCCTTTAATGTACATCTGGAAATTTGTATAATCTGCTTCAAAAACAGAAATTTCTGGAAAATTCAGAATCTGTGGAGAGATATCAGAATTAAAGTTTCGGGTCCTGAAATGTTCCAAAGATTGTATCTTTGGATCAGTTCCAAGACTTTGTCAACCTGCAGCCATGTTTCCTTAATCACAATCATATTGTATCTCTTTAAAACTACATATGTTTTTATAATGATTTAAATTTTAATTACCTTATTACAAATGTTTCATGCATTCAGTGCATCACCTTTAGACTTGTATTTTTGATATTTTTACACATTTGTTTTGAATGACAATCTTATTTGTTGTTAGCCCTTGTTTCCTCTGCCTTCCATTTTTGCTTTCTACTTTTCTATCTTCCATTTCCATTTTTGATTCCCTCACTTTTGTCTCTCTGTTCAGATTCCTACCCCATCACTCTGGCTTATACCAGCCCCTACACTGCTGGAGAAGGATATTGCTTCCAGTCCTTCATGGATGTAACTTGCCCAGCTATTACAGATCTTTTCCTCCAGAATTGGTCCAAACACCTCAAGAGTCTAATTCTCTCCCTCCTTTCGTCCAATCATATATTCAACTTCTGCTATTCCTAATCTTGCTAGTACATTGAGGTCAGTGTAACCAATGTTTGGGGAATAGAATTTGCAGTTGGGATCAAAGAAAATGGGCTGAATCTTGCATTTCCTTTTGGCTAAGTTGAGGGACATGGATAGGATAAATAGACAAGGTCTTTTTCCTGGGGTGGGGGAGTCCAGAACTAGAGGGCATAGGTTTAGGGTGAGATTTAAGCAGGACAAAGGGGCAACTTTTTCACTCAGAGAGTAATGCGTGTATGGAATGAGCTACCAGAGGAAGTGATGAATGCTGGTGCAATTACAACATGTCAGAGGCATCTGGATGGGTACATGAAAAGGAAGAGTTTAGAAGGGTATGGGCCAGGTGCTGACAGGTGGGACTAGATTGGATTGGGATATATGATTGGCATGGACGAGTTGGACTGAAGAGTCTGTTTCCATGCTGTATATCTCTATGTCTCTATGACTTTATGATAGACAGGGGGATTTTGGTTTCAAACTTTGTGGAGGTCTTGCAGGACAGGCTAATAGGGGCATGGGACTTCCCTCTCGTCCAGGAACAACAGTGGAGGTAATAACACCAGACTATGTCAGAATGGTTTGAGGCTGCCATTGGGATGAAGCAGTCTCAGCTAAGTGACTGAATGCAAGGCACTGTAGGAAGAAGGTCAATGTCCTACTGCAGCATAACTGCCACTATCTTCCTGTTGATACCTCACACTCACTCTTCTGTTACTGCACTCTCCTACCACCCAGGCTCATGCTCTACCAATCTCACTATTGTCGACATCTTCCCTCATTCACTTTCACCCATCCCAATCCCTAACACTAATAACCCTACATGCCCTCTATTCACTCACTCAGGACACTTCCCCACCTGTACTAACTAAAGATAGGTTATAAGAATGAAGAAGAACAGTTTGCCGCAATCACTGACTGAGCCATCCATTTTTGATCTGACAGAATACCTGCTCCCTCTCACTCCATGAGAAAAGCAGCACACATTGTGCAGAAACAGTCAAGAAGGGTGGTTGGCTACCCATCATTCAGTTCTCATCCCTTTTGAAGAGAGAATCCTGATTCTTACTGCCCTGAGCAGGGCCAGGACTGGTATCAGAGGCTGCCCTTGACTTACTGTGCTGGATACTCCTAAACTGTTCTCTTGGACTTGACCATGGTTTGCTAACAATCATGGGAAGCTTCCTGGCTTTGTGTCTGTGCTAAATGTCACTGCAAGGCAGCAGTAATTTGTTCCCAATATCTCCAGCTGAGGGGGCTAAGTACAAAAACTTAAGGCAAGGCTGGACTGCAATGAGCGTTCAGGTAGGGTCAATGTGAATGAGCTCTACAACAGTGAACAAAATGTCTGAGATGAAGCCTGGTCTGGCTTGTTTGATGAGTTTGATAAAATGTGAGGTTAGATATTAAGAGGGAGCTGAGGCATTCACAATGCAGTTAATAAACGTTAATCCCTGTCAGTTGGGATCTCACTGCTGCCCACGAGAAGCCTGCCATGCCACTTGTGAAAAGCATAAAAAATTAACCAAGGTGACCTCAACATTGAGATGGGCTTCGCTGTAATTGTTGCACAGTTCTCCCACAAATCTCAGTTAGTCCATCTCACCTAGTCCCCTGTAAGATTCTGCCCAGTGGCTTCCAGGCTTCCCAATATTCGGCTGGATGCAATTTCTGCTCATCCAAGACTGTGTGTCAGACCATTAGGGACTGTGGAGTGATCTAGGCTGGTGAAAGTGAATTTGAACTTGGCTTCATCCGTGTGGATGTCAAACCTGATGCCATGTTTTCTGATGATGCCAAAAAGGGGCAGGATAGATCTGGGAAATGGGGGTGCACAAGATATAATGTTGCAGGAACAAGATAAGAAACCAATTCAGGTGCTTTTCTTGCCAAGGTTTGATGGGCAAGAATGAAAGGAGGTAAGAGCTGTGCTCTTCTGCTGGATTACAGAGGAGAAGTATTGGAGAAAGATGATGGGAGTCATTCCCATGTCAAAGACTAAAGATAGGTTATAAGAATGAAGAAGAACAGTTCGCTGCAATCACTGACTTTGAAAAGTACCATTTCAATTTTTGCAGCAGAGGCTGTAACCTGATTAGAGAAAATTATTCACAAAGTAACAGGAAAGATGAACTCAGACTTGGGAGGTGATAATGAATTTCTGCTGCAGAGTGGGCTTTGCCTCCATAGGTGTATTTGTACCTGGTGAGAAAATGCTTTTGTTAGATTCCATAAAGCAAGAACTAGACATGGGTAACATCCTATTGAAAAATTCAGCAATGTTTATTCCAGCTGCCATTGTCACAAAGCTAGTCTTTTTTATTCTAAAAACTGCTCCTTGGCTCAAGGAGACTCTGTCCTTGATTTTTATCAGAGGGGTAAAAAACCAGGCTGGGCTCTGATCAGTCTTGTTTGATACAGAGATGAAAAGGATTCTGAGAGGTCTTTTGTTTATATGTAATTAGATGAGACTTCAGGCCGGAGTGATCATGTTTTAGAAGTGACCTGTATAAAGACAGAGGAGTGGTCAGCTCTCTAGCTGAGCTGAGCAGTTTAGTTCAGCCTTGAACTAGTGAGGAATTTAACAGTGAGCTGTCTGGAAACTCGCTCTCTCTCTCTCTTTCTGCCCTTCAACTTCAACCTGTAAGCATGTGTTCCATTCATATTGGCTTTGATTATTGGGACTGTTCGGAACAGCATAATTAAGTCTAGTTTGGATAGACTGAGTTCTGAAGGGTTTCTTTATTCTTTTCTTTGTGTTCCATTGTGTTCCATTGAGTAATTTTGTGAATACATTTTTGTCAGTTTTAAAATCTAGTAATCAACCTAGCTCACTTACTCCAGGTAATTTTCACTGTATACTTCCCAAAACAAATTGCAAAGTTATGGTCTGGGGCTGCCTGCTTAAGAATGATTTGAGTGGTCTGGCCTAGTCCATAACACTGTATACAAAAATACAAAGTAATATTTGCAGGCACTTCAGTATCTGAACTAATATTAAGTTATTCTACTATTAACAGTATCAAGCTTTCACAAATGTGTCATGCTTGTAGTACAGTTAAGATTATATCTGAGACATTTATATCCTTAAGTCGCATGCTATCTTAGTGACGGTATCATTAACATATCTGATAAAGAGGGCCATTAGAGTGTGATTTAGATTAATAACTGCGGGAAATGTTGCGGTCAATGAAGGGCCAAAGTTGCGGATAATCTTGTCGACAGTTGGCACAATGGGAATGAAGGGATCATGTGAAATGGCAGGTTTGAAAGAGTTGACATGAATATGGGAAGGGTGTTGAAATGAAGGGAGTGGTTAACAGAGGGTATTGAATTGAAGGTGGGAGAACATAATGAGTGAAGATGGAAATTGAACTCAGAGGGTTAGAAATCACTCAGAGACTGCAGAAGTCTCTGATCATCTGCACCCCAAGGATTCATTACCATACAAAGCATTCTGCAATTATCTGAGAGGTTGGGACATTTTACATTTAACTCCCACATTAACTTTTACTACACGAGACAAAACAGCATGCATAGCTCCACACAAGTTATTCTGTGTGCATCTCAATCTGTGGGTAACTCTATACATGCAGCACTGCATACAGAATATATGCTGGTAAGCATATGCTAATTTTCTTGCAAATTTTATAATCCGTTTCCAGAACAATTACTACATGTCTTCATTCAGATTCTACCTCCGGTTATAATTTAGCAAGTCATTAAATAGTCACGAGTGCACATTCACTAGTCAAAGTGATGTTGTCAGAAGATTCACATGGATGTTACTTTTCACTGTGAATAATTGATCAGCTTAATTTCCAAATGGTCAATCCGTAGAGATATGACTATGAACTAGTTTGCAAATATATCTGAAACAAAAACAGTAAAATAGTCATCAGAAGATCAAATAGTATCTGTGCTGAGAACAGATTGGGTTTGCACCAAAAATATTAACTCACCTGAGCAAATAAGCTTTGGCCTCTGAATTGTCCCTTTAGTATTCAGTAAAGCACGACTCTTTCTTGATCTTGTAGCAATAAAGCCAACTTGGCATTACACCCAACAAGGTTTTAAATAGATTTGTGAGAAATTAGGTTTGCTTTAATGCTTGAAATATTAAATATGAACAAAAAGGTTTTATCTATTCTCTAAATGTAAAACAGAAGATTTTTATGTATTCTTTAATGGCTTTCCCACACATTGGGTGAGTCATGTGTTGTTGCACAGGGTCCTACAGTAGTGAATAATCACAATGTATCCTACAATCTAATTGCTTGGGTAATCTGAGGACTAATGACTCTCTAAAGATTAGCATACACTGGCAAATCAAAACCATAATTATACAGTTTAATAATGTAAAGGAGATGGAACCCTAATCTACAGATTGATTTGACTGACCTTGAATTGTAATTTCAGATTTAAGTGATTGTCAGACATGCTTGTCTGAATAAAGAATGCATTTGTTATTTATTATGTGCTGGCAAAGTCTTGAGAACAATGATTATATGTGGAGTCTACTTCCAGGACAAACAAATTAAAATATAATTATCTTCACTTCCCGTTTTCAGAATTGGTTCTATATTCCCTGAGAGATTATATTTTGTTGTCCTTTAATTATCCCAAATCTGTGCAGAGCCCCTGTCAGAGTAGAAGCACTTCAGAATAGATTCTATCTATGGAATTGATAGCAGTGAAACTCATAAAAGTTTTATAACTTAACAGTTCAAACTGTAAAATAGTGGTGAGTTTTGGAAACTGCTTGTGTAAAAGAATGGTATCTGAATGACATGCATACTTTAGAGTTCCATTTGCAAAATTAGTCAAATTGTGAAAATAATATTTTTTCAACTCACCTAAAATCAAACAGTTCAACAGGCCACTAGTTAGTCTATTATACTTGTACCTGCTCTTTGAAAGTTATCAAATTAATTCTACTGTACCACTCTTTTCACCTGTCTCTGCATTTTATCCCTTTTTCAATTGTGTATCCCATTTCCTTTAAAAAGTTACCATTAAACCTGTTTTATTTTGACCACACACTGCAGTAATGTCCTCCTCCCTCCCATGTTATGGCCTGGCCACACAGTGCCATCAACCACTCCTTGTTTATGAGAAGTCAATCCAGGTAACATGTTGCCTCTCCTGCAAGCCCACACCCATCATCTATGGAAAATATGTTTGCAATACAGTTTTGGTAATATAGTTATGTTGCACTACTTTGCAGTGTACATTCCAGATTACTTTGCTAATGGATGTGTCACGTGAAACTTGTTTGTTATGATCAGAATACATGTACAAGTAACTAATAAGTGCTGTTTTCTTATAGCACAGCGCAAGATTTCTTCAGTTTGTGGCAGCAATAGCAATATAGTTTACAAATATGGATATCCACACTGTTCTGTCATTATGTAAAAAATATACACAAATCCAAAGCTGAGAAATGTATGTCAGGGCAAGAAGGAATGTCCTCAAGTATTATCTTTTGACCATACTGGGTAAGTCCACTCAAGTAGCATTGAATTAGGCACCATCAATTACATATACATGATGTTTTAGATCCAGGGTGTCTGTAATCAATATTCATTCCTGTCACAAAATAGACAATTATGAATTAATATACCTAAAGAGGTAAGTTTCGATAAACATTCCTGTAACAGCACCATCGAGAATGCAAGCTGAGCAGTTGCTTCTATTTCTAATACAAATATCACTGCCATCAATGTAGCTAGAAAGTGGTACTATCTAATATGTCAGTTTTTTTTTTGGAAATGCAACCTTTGAATCGCACACAGAACCAGAGAGAGATAAAACTATTATCAATAAGAAATTGCCTCTGGCTCGCATTCATTAAGCATATCAAAACCTATTTAGCTTTTCCATGCGTGCAAGATATGAATCCTGGGTCATCAACAGTGTTCATATTGAGCTTTAAGATAATGAGACAGGCTAGATATAGTTTCACCATTCTAATGCCCTGCAGGTAATTCTCTAAGTATGAACCATTCTGATGCTATTGTTTTCTTGCAAGTGCAAAAAAAGGGAGAAGAAATGAGAATGGATGAGAGGCAGGGACTGAGGTAGAGCAGTGATTAAATTATTACTCAAGTTAGAGGCATAGAGTCACAGGGTCATACAGCACAAAACAGACCCTTTGACCCAACTAATCCATGCCAACCATAATCATTAGTTTATGGTCATTAACTAGTCCCACCTGCCCGAGCATGGCCCATATCCCTTCAAACCTTTCATATTCATATATTCATAATCAAAATAAAAAATTTAAGCTTAGAAATGTAATAGCTATAATAAAGTTAGACGTAAACCTGCAATCTCAGGAGCAGCTGTAATATCCATGCTACTCTGGTCCACATTGGTTTTACTCCTCCCATTCTGCGAAACTCTAGAGGGTATATAGGCCTAAACTGCTCAACCTGTCTTGTTAAGACAAATGCCTCACCTCTGGAATCAATCTAGTGAACATTCTTTAAATTGCCTCTATTGCAACTACATCCCTCCTCAAGTGTGGGGACCAAAACTGTGTGCAATACTCTGGTGCAGTCTCATTAATGCCTTGTTCAGTTGCAGCAACAAGATGCCCTGCACTATCATTCACAAAGATATTTGGATATAAGCCGAGGTAGTGAGGATAACAATCTACTTGATCCCATTCCAGGTATCTTCCAACATCATTACAGGTACATCCTCTGCTCTCCCCCCACACCCCACCCCCAGAAGAAATCTTTAGTTAAATCCTTAGGAGTAAGAGGATTTCTGAGTCTTTCAATGAACCTCAGTTGGACATATGGTATATATTCCATCTGAAACAAGTATGATTCATTTTTATTTGAATGTGGTCTATGATGTACCATTCCCATAACTCTCCAGGCCTCAAGGCAGTACAAGTATATTCATTTACTAAACTGGAGGGTCTGATTTTTACTAGTAGAGCATTTAATGTGAAGTTTTGAATAAATTATAATTTGATTACTCTTACGCATTAGTCCAAATAATATGTGAAGTGCCAGCACAAATAAATATTGCAAGTTATGAGACCAAGGGATGTGTGTGCCACTGGCTGGGCCAGCATCTATTGACCATCTTATTTGCCCTAGATAATGTGGTGTGAGTTGCCTTCTTAAACCGCTGCTGTCTATTTGGATGTAAGTAGATCAAACCATGCTGTTAGAGAGAGAATTCCAGGATTTTGACCCAGTCACATTGAAGGAGCTGTGGTATACCTCCAAGACAAGAAGGTGACAGGCTTGGAAGGGAATTTGAAGAGGTGGCGTTCCCATGTATCTGCTTCCATTGTACTTCTAGATGGTAGTGGTCGTGAGTCTGAAAGGTACTGTGTGAATGGTTTTGGTGAATCTATTTGCTTTATCTTTCGATGGTGTACTGTGCTACTATGATGCTACAGTGTATCTATTATATAATTAGTGAATGTTTGTGGCTGTGGTGCCAAAAAGCAGGCTGCTTTGTCCTGGATATGTCAGCTCCTTGAAAGTTGTTGGAGCTGCATGACTCCAGATAAGTGAGGGTCATTCCATCACACTCCTGACTTATGCCTTGTAGATGATAGAACAGACTTTGGGGAGTCAGGAGGTAAGGTTATTTGCTGCAGGATTCATCATTGCTTGATTGTTTTTGAAGCCACAGTATTTATATGTCAAGTTCAGTTCATTTTACAGTCAATGATAACCCCTGGGATGTTGATAATTGGGAAACCCATTGATGATATTGCTGACAAGAAGTGATGGGTAGATTTTTTCTTATTCAGGATGGACTTTGCTCAGCAATTGTGTAACACAAATGTTACTTGCCCATTATCAATGCAAGTCTGGATATAGTGCAGGTTTTGCTGCATTTGGCTATTAAATATATTTATTATCCAACAAAACTTAGGTCAAATATAGGACTCATCACTTTGTTAAAGTGTATAGTTTGAGTGTCAGTATCTGTGTTAAGAGCAAAAGTTTTCTATTTTACCTACAATAACTCATACATGTGGAAGTTTGTAACCTATATATTAAGTTTCTCTTTATAACTCTAATAAGTCGATTTAATCTGAATTTTTACTCAAGTTGACTATAGACTTTTGAAATCTGATTGAATTTACCCAAATAGGTCATCTCTGCAAAATCAATTTTTAACTTTCAAACTGCAATTTCTAAAGTACAGGTACCATCTAAACTTAACATCTTCAAATGATTTTCTGTGAACTCTGGTGTGTCACTTATGTGAATTAACAACCATGTCACTTTATTTGAACTTAACCAATACTTGTTAAAGTTGAATGAGATTCTAAATATGACCCTGAGATATAATATCTGTTGGGGGAAATCATGTTGTGACTGTACAGGACATTGGTTGGGCCACTTTGGAATACTGCTTGCAATTCTGGACTCTCTGGTCCAGGAAGGATGTGTGAAACTTAAAAGGATTTACAAGGATGTTGCCAGGGTTGAAAGTTTGAGCTATAGGGAAAGGTTAATAGGTTGGGCTATTTTCCCTGGAGTGACGGAGGCTGAGGAGTGACCTCATAGAAGTTTATAAAATCGTGAAGGGCATGGATAAGGTAAATAGACAAAATCTTTTCCCTGTGGTGGTGGACTCCAAAACTAGAGGGCACTAGTTGAAGGTCAGAGGGGAAAGATTTAAAAGGGACCTAAGGGGCAACTTTTTCACACAGAGGGTGGTATGCGTATGGAATGAGCTGCCAGAGGAAGTGGTGGAGGCTGGTACCATTACAACATTTAAAAGGCATCTGGATGGGTACATGAATAGGAAGGGTTTAAAGGGATATGGGCCAAGTGCTGGTAAATGGAACGAGATTAGTTTAGGATATCTGGTCAGCATGGATGGGTTGGACCAAAGAGTCTGTTTACATGCTGTGCATCTCTATAACTCTAAGACCATTTATTTCTCAAAACAAAGCTTCATTCCCTAACAATTTATAATCTGGTAATATAGTTAGAAATTCAAGTAATAATGCTGACCATATTTTGTGATGACAATAACAGTGAGGCTAACAAAACTTATTTTTATTATATCGAGAGTGTGGTGCTGGAAAAGCACAACAGGTCAGACAGCATCCGGAAAACAGGAGACTCGACATTACGAGCATAAGCCCTTCATCAGCCCTCATTCCTGATGAAGGGCTTATACCCGAAACGTCAATTCTCCTGCTCCTTGGATACTGCCTGACCTGCTGTGCTTTTCCAGCACCACATTCTCGACTCTGATTTCCAACATCTACAGTCCTCACTTTCTCCTCATTTTTATTATCGAATAAGTCAACTTCCAGTGTTCACACATGTGCAGTTTAAGGTGGAAATCTGAGAGGTTATGAATCCTGTTTCTCAACAGCTTTTGCATTAACAGGAGTGAGCCAATAGATAGAGCCACAAAATTAATATAAGCAAGTGAAGTTGCTGTTTTTACCAACTGAAGGTGCTAGAAACAGTACGGATTTGATGCAAGTGAATTTTTAATGGCTTAGAACATTGTAATTACTGACAATGTATTATTCTCAGCAATGTTAGCACAAAAATTGTTGTAGATAACCTATTTGTTGCACTATGCAGTTGCTTTAAGATTACTATGTGGCACTCAAGCACACATCTTTAAGGGAAGATTGGTTGGGTGCAGCTTGCTTGTTCCCAGTCTGGTCATGCACCTGTGCAAATTAAACCAAAATCTTGGCTATCAAAGTGAGGAATTCCTTTGGCATTTAATTAACTTTAGTGATTTAAAAGATTCTGCTTTTCTTTTAGGTTCCTTTATCTCTTTCTCTTTCATGTGCACCTTTCTTTCCTCCCTTTTTAAATCTGTAAGATTTCTATCTACAACAACTCTGACAAGAGTTACATCCAGCACATTTGGTTGATTCATTTGTATATATCTACGTTTTACAGGGGCTGCAAACCAAGCAGAGATGTGTTAGCCAGAACAGTGAAAGAGATATTCCAACTATGAATAAAGTATGTGCACAATGACATAATCATCAAATCCTAGACTAATACAGTTCACAAGGAGACATGTGCCCCATGAAGCTTATGTGATTCTTTGGAAGATTCTGGATTAGAGGTGCTGGAAAAGCACAGCAGTTCAGGCAGCATCCGAGGAGTAGTAAAATCGACGTTTCGGGCAAAAAGATGTAAATTTTCCAGCACCACGCTCTCGACTATAATAAAAATGAGTTTTGTTAGCCTCACTGTTATTGTCATCGCAAAATATGGGTCAGCATCATTACTTGAATTTCTAACTATATTACCAGTTTTGAAGACAGTTTAAATTTTAAATTTTAAATTCAAAACTGTTACTCTGCCTGTATTCCTGATGAAGGGCTTTTGCCTGAAACGTTGATGTTACTGCTCCTCAGATGCTGCCTGAACTGCTGTGCTTTTCCAGCACCTCTAATCCAGAATCTGGTTTCCAGCATCTGCAGTCATTGTTTTTACCTAGATTCTTTGGAAGATCCAGTTCAAATCCATTGTCTTTTTTTCTCCACATCCTGTTTCCTTCTTTATAATTCATTCAATTTGAACACGATTGTTGAATCATTATCCACCAGTCTTTCCAGTATAGGGGGCAGCACAGTGGTTTAGTGGTTAGTACTGCTACCTTACAGCACCAAGGACCTGGGTTCAATTCCAGCCTTGGGTGACTGTCTGTGTGGAGTTTGTACGTTTTCCCCATGTCTGCACGGGATTCCTCCGGGTGCTCTGGGTTCCTCCCGCAGTCCAAAGATGTGTAGGTTAGGTGAACTGGCCATGCTAAATTGCCTGTAGTGTTAGGTGCATTAGTCAGGGGTAAATATAAGGGGGTGGGTTGCTCTTCAGAGTGTTGGTGTGGACCTGTTGGGCCAAAGGGCTTGTTTCCTTACTGTAGGTAATCTAAACCAATACAGTTTGATCCAAGTCATCCATTCCACAAAATTTTCTCTTACTTTGCTTCTGATTCTTCTGAAATCACCTGAAAACTGTGCCCTCTGTTATCCACCCTGTGGTCACTGGAAAATGTTTCTCTTTTTTTCACTCTACCCAATCTCATCATGATTTTAAATATCTTTGAGATCTCTTTTTGTGTTTTCAACTCTTTGGAGAGCCCTGCCTTCTCTAATACAAGAACTTTTAAAATATGTTTGTCCTTCTGAAGGCTACTTTTGATGATGTGGCAGTTGTCCTAGGATTCCAGAAATGATTCATTTTCTTTTGAGTACTGGAGACTACCTGTATTTGAAGATGGATCATTGTTTTTGGAATTAACAGTTTTGAAGACAGTTTAAATTTCTACAGACCAACCATATTTGTGAAGGTCACTTACTTTTCTAATAAAATGTACTCCTCTGTAAATAGCTCTTTTTTCGAGATTTAAGACTATTAAAGGTGGGTGGAAATTCATTTCAAAAATCATGTGCAGGTCAGGTGAATTGGCCATGCTAAATTGCCCGTAGTGTTAGGTAAAGGGGTAAATGTAGGAGAATGGGTAGGTTACGCTTCGGCGGGTCGGTGTGGACTTGTTGGGCTGAAGGGCCTGTTTCCACACTGTAAGTTATCTAATCTATCTAATCTACTTTTCTAATAAAATGTTCTCCTCTGTAAATAGCTCTTTTTTTCGAGATTTAAGACTATTAAAGGTGGGTGGAAATTCATTTCAAAAATCAAAAACTTGGTTGAAAGTAAATTAAAGCTGCTGGTCAAGAGAACCCTAAAGTGAACTCAAAAAGTACTTTTCAAGCAAAAAAAATCATATTATTTCAGCATGAAGTAGAACGAACATTGGTCGTTTCCATGGTAATGAACAGAAATGCTAAAAGATTGATTTGGACAGCTATACTTCAGTTAGGAGGATATGCACTAGCTGTCATGGCAACAGATTGTCTCATCAACACATTCAAAATGAATGTTTTGCCAAAAGCTATCTTATACTTCCAGCGTGATCCTTTCAGATTTGCAGACTTTCAATACTTATTATTCTTCAACATGTAATGTGTGAAGAGTAAGTATTAAAACTATATAGAGGGGAGGAAGCATGTTATATTCATACGCTATAGACAATATTTGTTTCCCTTGAGGGGCTATGTATTGTCCAGAATCCAGAAATACATCAATTACTGCAAACTGGGTGATGTACGATCTGTCGCCTGTGGGAATCCAACCATGTTGGTTATTGTTGATAAAAAGAAAACAACCTCCCACATAATTCACATGAAATCCAAATCTTGTTGACTACAATTCACTCTTCCCATTTTTTAATTACAAAGGGATGTTCTAACTCACTCCCAAGAAGTTCTTACGTTGAACATAAGAAATTACAAATGAGAGTATTACAAAAAGGAAAATCATTCCGATTTTGCATCCTCAGCCAACCCCTTTTACTAAGCAATTTAATCCTGATTTTTATTGCATGGCTATGTTCTATCAAATATCTCCCCTCCTTTACCAAATTACATTCAATGCATCTAGAATGAGTTCTTCATGTTTCAATGAGGGAATTTATTACTGTTGTTTGGCTGATCATCAAGACATTATGGTATTAACCATCTGACCACAGGCTACATCACACAGACAGGGACCACAAAGTTAAAAATCACACAACAGCAGGTTATAGTCCAACAGGTTCAATTGGAAGCACTAGCTTTCGGAGTGCTGCTCCTTCATCAACCACCTGTTGGATTATAACCTACTGTTGTGTGATTTTTAACTTTACACATCCCAGTCCAACACCGGCATCTCCATATCATGAGGGACCACGAGTACCTAAAGGGTAATAAACATTTGAAATATGATACTAAATGAAGCAGACAGTATAGATCCATTTAACAGGTAATTAGAGGGAGCCAGGATGAAGAGAGCTGGGACTAAGATAAGGACTGAGAGAAAGGGTGAGACACAGGGGAGCTGAGATAAACAACTGATGACAGATCTTTTGCTTTGGATTTTGTGCCACATACCGACATGAGTTAAAGGATCTCACCAACTGTAAGTCGTTTTTGTTCAGTTGAAAGCCTGAGGCCATTAGTCCCACACCAGAGTAGAGATACTCAGTTTGACTCTGTAGAGTATTCAAAAGATTATTGTGCATGACAAGATCTGAAGAGTAAATAGGACTGACTTTAAAGCTTCAGAATCAAATGCAACACTTTCCATCAGTTCAGAAAAATCTACAATAAAATGACTCTAAGAAATGCATTATTGCTATATCCCTTGCAAAATAGGTTTCTTAAACTGAGTCCAGTTTAAACATGAATAGGATACTGAGAGCTGGACAGGAATGTAAATTGTTCACTATTTTAGTAAAATCTTGGTTCACAGAGCTGGGTTCTGCACGAGCAGAACGTGAGCAGTTTAATAATGATAGGAGACAGTGCTCCTTCTGGTGTCACCTTCTATTAAACAATTCTCAAGCACTGTGCCAAGGACAGATAATGGACAGCATAATCTTTCATGTCCTGAGCCCATACTCTGGTATCTTCTGGCTTCATGGTTAACAACAAGCTTAAACATGTCTGTTAAAAAATACATTCAGCTGCAATAGATTTGTATTGGGCATTCTCTAAATAGGGAGCTCAATACTGATCTGTGTACCGATCTTGCAACAGGTTCTTTGACCCTTTAAAGCAGGGTGCAAAAGGAAATTCATAAACTACTCACCAGGATAACTGTGTGCTTTAATCAGGTAGTAGAAAGCTCCCAGAGAAGACAATTTTAACATCGGGATCAATGTTTACATGTTCTTGACAGAATAGCATCTGCAACCATGTTATAATTTTTATTAACTATTTATACCAAATGGAGGAACAGCTTGAGCAGGCCATCTTTAGAACCTTCTCACTCAGGTTCCAGTTCCAGGTGATCTGGCATCAAATGATACCAGTGAGGATACCGTCTATCTTTCAGCTACTAATAGGGCTCTGGTGTTGAAGTGGTAGTGCCCCTACCTCTGGACATGGAGGCCCGGATTCAAGTACCACCTATTCCTGTGATGTGTCAGGGCAAAGAGAGTGTGACAGACACTAGTTACAGGGAGGTGGTCATACCACAGGTTCAGTCAGGTAAATGGGTGACCATCAGGAGAAGCAGACAGAAAGTGTAGGAGCCTTTTGTGGCTATTCCACTCTCTTACAGATAGCCTGATGGGGGTGGGTAGCCTCTCAGGGAAATATATCAGCAGCAGCTAGGTCTGTGGCACCACAACTGGCTCTGCTATAGAGCCAAGGACTGACAAGATCCAAGCAAGTGATAGTGGTAGGTTACTTGCTAGTTAGGAGAACAGTCAGGCATTTCTGTGGCTGTGTTTGATCTCCGGGATGATGTGTTACCTCCATGGTGCCAAAGTCAAGGACACCACTGAGCAGTTGCAAGAAATTCCTAAGTGGGAGGGCGAGCAGCCAGAGGACACTGTGCACATTGGTACCAACGACATAGATAGAGGTATGAGGCCCTGCGGAGTGAGTACAGGGAATTAGGAAAAATGCTGAAAAACAGGAACTCAAGGGTAGTAACCTCTGGGTTACTGGCAGTGCCACATGCTAGTGAGGCAAGGAATAGAAAGATAGGAGCAATGAGTGCGTGGCTAAGGAGCTGGTGCAGGGGACAGGGTTTCAGGTTCTTGGATCATTGGGAGCTCTTCTGAAGCAGGGGTGACCTGTACAAGAGAGATGGTCCACACCTAAACTGGTGTGGGAACCAATATTCTCGCAGGGAGGTTAGCTAGCAGTACCAGAGTGTCAGGGGGCTGGGAACCAGAGCAGCAGGTTAGCAAGTAGAGGAATTGAAGGGAAGGTAGCTAATAGGACCAGTAAATCAGAAAGAAAGGACAGGCAGAGACAGGTAAATGAGACCAGTAGTACTAATGGGCTGAAGTGTGTTTATTCCAATGTCAGAAGTATTATAGGTAAGGCAGATGAGCTTAGAGCCTGGGACTATGATGTTGTGGCCATTATAGAGACTTGGTTGAGAGAGGGACAGGACTGGCTGCTCAAAGTTCTAGGGTTTCATTGTTTGAGATGAAATAGAGAGGAAGATAAAAGAGATGGAGAAGTTGCATTACTAATCAGAGAGAAAGTTGCATCTGCAGTCAGAGAGGACATACCGAAGGGCTCATCCACTGAGGCAATATGGGTAAAGCTCAAAAATAAGATGTGTGCAGTCACTCTGATAGGATTATACTATAGGCCTTCCAACAGCCACTAAGACATTGAGGGACAAGTTTGTAGGCAGATTATGGAAAGATGCAACAAAAATAGAGTTGTCATAGTGGGTGACTTTAACTTCCCCAATATTGACTGGGACTCCCTGAGAGCTTACACGGGGCAGAATTTGTTAAGTGCATCCAAGATGGTTTCATGAAACAGTATGTGGATGAAAATGTAGATGGGTGGATTAGTTTGCAGACATTATAAAGATTGGTGGAGTTGTGGATAGGGTACAAGGTTGTCAAAGGATACAGCAGTATATAGATCAGACATGGACAGGAAAATGGCAGATGGAGTTTAATATGGGTAAGTGTGAGCTGCTGCACTTTGGGAGATCGAATGTTAAGGAAATGTGTACACGTCCCTGAACAGTATTGACGTACAGTGGGATTTTGAGGTTCAAGTCCAAAGCTCCCTAAAAATGATCATGCAAGTAGATAGGGCGGTAAAGAAGGCATATGGCATGCTTACTTTTATTGGTTGGGGAATTGTGTACAAGAGCCAGGATGTCATGTTTCAGCTTTATAAGACTTTGTTTAGGCCACACTTAGAGCATTGCGTTCAATTCTGGTCGCCACATTACAGGAAGGATATGGAGGTTTTGGAGAGCGTGCAGAACAGGTTTGCCAGGATGCTGCCTGGATTAGAGGGTATGAGCTACAAGGAGAGGCTAGAAAAACTCAGGTTGTTTTCTTTGGAGTAGTGTAGGCTGAGGGGAGACTTGATAGAAGTTTATAAAATTGCGAGATGCATAGACAGGGTTGACAGTCAGAATCTTTTTTCCAGACTTGAGTTATCTTAAACAAAGGGGCATTAATTTAAGGTGAGAGGGGGAAAGTTCAAAGGAGATGTGAGGGGCAAGATTTTTACATAGAGAATGGTAGGATTCTGGAACACACTGCCAGGAGTGGTGGTGATGGAGGGAGATACGAAAGGGGAGTTTAAGAGACTTCTAGATAAGCACATGAAATATGCAAGGAATGGAGGGATATGAATCAAGGGCAGACCCAAAGGGATTAGTTTAATTTGCCATCATATTCGGCACCACCTTGTGGGTTGAAGGGCCTGTTCCTGCGCTGTACTCTTCTATGTTCTATGTGTAAAGACTGATTTGATTGTCATCTCAATTCCACTTTCTTGCATACATTCACTATCCTTTGGTTTCCTTGTTCAGAAAGAACCCTTCTACCTCCACCTTAAAAAGTACTCAATTAACTTGCCTTCTCTGCTTTCTCAGGAAGAGAGATTCACAAACTCATGGACCCCTGACAGAAAATAAGTTCTCTACATCTCTGGCTTAAATTTGGGACAGCTTGGGCTGAATCTTATGGGTTTTGTTTTGGCCAAGTTTTGTCAAGTTTCACAGAGGGTTTCGTTCCACAAGGCCTAGCAACATGTTTTGCCTTATCTTAGCAAACACAAGTCTTGAACTACCAACTGCACTGCACTGGCACCCCTTGTGCTCAGTTCTTGCCCCATTCTACCACACGCCGTTCCCAGAAGCCCTCACTATATATCCACCAAAAGAACAGCATCTGTGCCACCTGCGCCATTGTTGAAAAGCCTCTGTTCAGACAAATGTTGGTCATTTGGCACTGCCACTACTAGCTACATAATGGCACAGCAGCCACTGAGCTACACAGCCCAAGACACACAGTCAGCATGGCTAACACTCCCTCCCTTGTATAACTCCATTCCCTCACCCTAATCACTGTTTAACCACCAGACCACACAGCTTACCTGTCTGTAGATACATCCCATTTAAGCACCTTCTCTAAGTGATCACTTCTGTATCCCCTGACAGGAGACTTGCTATTATCCAGTCACATAGAGGCAAATGAACAAACACAAAGATGAGCTCTTATTTATAGCCAGCAAAATCAAACATGAACAAAACCAATAACGGTAGATTGCCTAAAACCAAATACTGGCATGTTGACAAAAACTAGTTCACGATTACCTGCTGCAGCCAGCTCTAATCCACTGGACCTAGTTGTCAATCAAGTCCTGTCTGGGTTCTAGTACCTGATGCAGCAGAGTTCTGTGATGTGTAGAGACAGCTTCCTTCTCCCCAGTCTCCTTCTCCTTCTCTGAAAAGTGCTCCCATCCAGCCAGTTCCTCAGCATCCAGCATATCACCTTATTGCCTGTTTCAATTGTGCACTGCACAGCCTGCCAAGATGATGCATTACACACTGTCTGGACTATACTGGAAGGCCCCCAGATCAGTCCAAGCAACAGAACTGTGTCTTCTCCTGTTGTTTTCTCCCCACAGCTCCGGTCAAAGCATGGGTCAGCAATGGATCTGCTCTCCATGTGATGGACATTGAGACTCCCCACCCAGAGTGCATTTTGTACCTTTGCCATTCTTAGGTGGTGAGTGTTGTTCAATATGAAGTACTGATTCTTCAGAGGAGGGAGGGCCATATGTGATAACCAGCGGATGGACTCCTCACCCACGTTTAACCTGAAGCCATGAAACCTCACGGGATCCAGGTAATTGTCGAAGACTCCCAGGGCAGCTCCCTCCTGAATGTATATCACTGGGCTGTTACCTCTGCTAGGTCTGCACTGCCAGCGGGACAGGACATTTCCAGACTTGATAGTGGTGGTGTCTGAGACATTGTCTGTAAGGTATGATTCCATGAGTATGATTACGTCAGACTGTTATTTAACTAATCTGTGAGACAGCTCTCCCAATGAGTCCCCAGACTAGCCCCCAGATGTTAGCAAGGAGCACTTTGCAGGGTTGACAGGGCTGTTTCGGCCTATTACCTTTTCCATGCCTAGGTTGATGCCAGGTGGTCCATCCAATTTTATTTCTTTGATGAGACTTTGTAGTGATTGATAGTAGCTGATTAGCTTGCTAGGCCATTTCAGAGGGCAGTTGAGAGTCTACCACATTGTTGTGGGTCTGGAGTCACATGTAGGCCAGACCAGGTGATGACAGATTTTCTCCCCCGCTGGACATTAGTGAACTAGAGGGGTTTTAACTGACAATCATTTCATGGTCATCAGTAGAATCTTAATTATAGAGTTTGTTTATTGAATTTTGATCCAAACCTGGGTCCCCAGTACAGTTTCTGGATTAATAGTCGAATGATAATGCCACTAAGTCATCGCCTCCCCATAGGGCCTCTCAGTTCAATGTGTGTAGCACCTGGGGTAGCCAGCGATACTTCTGAATCCTAGTGCCCCGGCTGGAGCACTGTCCTTGTCTTGAGGAAACCAAATGCACTGCTGTGCACTTGCACAAAAGACATTGGTCACTGTCCTGATGCATTTGTGTGTTCACAACTGAGGGAAACCACACCAGTCACCCATCGCTCCCTGGAAGAAGCCAATTGCATAGAAGTTCAAAGTGGCTGGGAGAGGATAGCCTCCCACTCCTGCAGCCCTCAGGCCCTGATCCAACACCCAGCATAGTCCCTTTACAATGTCCCAGGACGTACATCAACATTACATCTCAATCACTCCCCCAGAAATAGAATTGGATCTAAAATCTCAACTCCTCTTCCAGACCCACTGCATCCTGATGGGTCCTGCAGTGGCTGCTCCTTGACCTCTGTAATGACCTGCGGCTAATCCTGAGCGTGCTGTCTGCTCTTCTCCTTCTGTACTCACCTTCCCCTTTCTCAGGAGGCCACTGCATCCCACCAGCAGCTGAGTGTGCGGCTCATGCTGGCAATGGCCTCCATTGGGAAGATATGGCACAGAACAGGTTCTTGGCTCTGAGAACAGTCAGGAGAGGCACACTCTACACATGAGAGCTGCATACACTCTGCTGTACAGTGAGATATGTTGCAGTCCAATAACAAGGACAGGTCTTCATCATTCATTCAGCCTCAGCATTAGGCACCAGCTTGGTGAAGGTGCCACTCCGGCTGAGTGACCAGCACATTATACCATTCACTGAACCGTAGGGGTTTGAGGGGTATTTTATAGATGTTTATACAATCATGAGGGGCATAGATATAGTGAGTAACAAAGTATTAGTTTCCCTAGTGTCGAGGAGTTCAAAACTAGAGGGTACAATTTTAAGGTGACAGGAGAAAAATTTAAAAGGGACTTGAGGTGTGACTTTTCCATGCAGATGGAGGTTCGTATGTGGAATGAACTGGCAGAGGAAGTGGTAAGTACAGGTACAGTTACAACACTTAAAAAACATTTGGATAGGTACATGAATAGGAAAGGTTTAGAGGGATATGGGCCAAATGCAGGCAAATGGGACTACTTTGGCCTGGTCGACATGGATATATTGGACTGAAGGGTCTGTTTCCATGCTGCATGAGTCGATGGCTCTATGGTTGTTTCAAAAAGGGAGTGCCTGCTGCACTCCAACTCCCTTCTTCTTCCAAACCCACACCTACTTTAAAACTTATCATTGCATTCAGTACAGTCCATCGTAATACTTATATGACAGATCATGAAGGCACCATCTCTATCACATACAACACCTTGCAGGTATTTTCCTCTTTTTAAATAATGTTTGTCAATGTTTGCATCAATGAGATGCCAATGTTTCATTTGCAAAAACTAATGGAATTGTACAAATCACCTTTGACCAACATTTCAACCAAACAGGTTCACCTTGCATGCGTTGCAAATGGATGATAAAATGATTGTAGATTGAATGCAGCTGCCAATTGCAAGCACATGCTTTAGGGTCCCAGCAGATGTGGATTCTGGGCTTTCAAACTGACACTGACTCTGCCCGACCTGGGCGTTCTCTCAGTACTTTTCAAGTTGCAACCTGCATCTAGTGAATAGCAAGTGAAGACAGGGAACGGCAGATCACAGTAGATACCGTGAGCACTGAATACTGCCTGATTTCCCGTAACCTCTCGAACTTTCATGTCCTCTAAACCTAACTCTGGCCCTATCATAGCTTACACTCTCCTGACAACCCATATACATCCTCCCTCCACATGTGGAGATCACTACATTGAACTTTTCTCCTTTGTTTCTCCTTGCTCCCTTTGCTATAACATTAGACCTCGCTGTTGCCCACTACAGTCCTGTACACTCCATCCATGGAGGCCACATGGAGGTCATTACCAATATATTACCTGCCCTCCCATAGCCTACCATGCCCTCCAATGCTGCTTTACACACCTCTCTTTGTACTATGCCATTGCCCCATCACCATCCTTGATCCCAACTCAACAAACCCCTCTACCTTCTCCACCAGCCTTGACTTTATCACCTACCTTTGAAAAATGAGTCCTTTTGACTCAAAGATTTCCCTTGCATGCTCTCTGCCAACTGACCCACAGCCTCTCCGATTGTATTCACTCCAATCCTCTGACAGATCTCAGCAAACCAAACTTAGACATAATTGACTAGACCCCTGAATACTGTCATTGCAGCTCCATGATGATATGCAATCCTCCTGATTGTTTGCAATGACTCTGCATTATTGAAAGTTGAAGAATGGTGTTTTCCAATCAATATTTGAGCATCATCAAGGAACACAGGAATTGGAAGTGATTTCATTGCTGGAAATCCCTATCAGATACCACAGGCCAATTCAAAATCAGAGGCAGCCAAAACATGGAGACACAGGCCAGCAAGCTACCCAGCTGATGTCCATAACTTACCTGTTTAATCTAAATAAGGCCAGATATCTAATGCTAGTCAGGCTTCAGACAGCATAAAACTATTTCATTGCTGTCTTTCAGCCTTGTTTGGGCACAACTCCAATTTCGAATAACAGACATTAACACCATAATAGTACAAAGGCTTAGAACTAAATGTAACTCACAGTCAACCTATGATATCAAGTTAATGTAACACGGTACTTTACTCCATTTAATTGGATTCACTCTAATAATTAGGTCAATCAGCATTCTTACTTCATAGGCAGTAACTGTTTATAATGATTTCATCAATTAAGATTTGCATTAAAACTGCCTAAAGGGGCACTAATGCCAAATCTACCATTTATCAATTTGAATGAAATTGCAGTATGAAGAAAAAACTAGAGCACCATAACAGATACAAATCAGACAGAATGCATCAACTTTTTAAAAAAAACACTCATAGAATCTGGACTTTGCAGGCAAAGCCAGTATTTTTTTGCCTGTCCCTAATAGTTCTGGAGAAAGTGGTGATTGTTAATTTGTTCTTATAGCTGGAAAGGGATCGAGGAAGCTGTAAATTCTCTTTATAAAACTAAGGTTTGGGAGAGCGTGTAATGGAATCCACTGGGGCTGGGAATCATGGTACTGTGGACAAAAGCCTGTAAGTGGAGAGAGAATCCCATTCACTGCTATCCAATGGGAAAAAGGATCCTCCAAAGGAAGTTAGACCTCATCCATTCCAACTAATGGGCATCAAGATATTTGAATTGAGCTACAAGAGGAAGGTAAAAGCAGCTCTCTCTTTCCTGTGGCTGCTGTAGAACAATAACTTGTTGTCCCAGATATTCAGGAGCAGTGTGAAGTGTATTACTGTGCTGCTTCCTTCCTATTTCTAATAGGGCACCATGTAAATTTATAAGTTTGATAACCTATTCTGGGTACTTATATTTGCATACTGTGTTTTTTTTTAAAATTCAATTTATGCATCAAGCATCCACATCTTTTTGTCAGCTGTGGTTTAGGATTTTTCTTGAGCTGAAAGCAGAAAAATGCTGGGGATCTTGTGTATTGGATCTTTCCTGCCTTTGTTTAGTTTTCTAAGCTTCATCAATATTCAATCCATATTGTCAAGATGAGGCATGTGGATCTAAAGGGACATATACGACTTCAGGCACTGTTGATGAAAATTACTGGCATCCTGATAGATGAAGAGACATCATTTTCCTTGAGTTACTGGACTTTCCACAGGATTGCAGGGAATGCATAGGGGAGCAACCTTCTACAACATGTGCAGCCAATGCATTGGATTTAATGTCAGAGCTCCAATGATAATATCACACTGCAGTCTTTACTTGGGCAACATGTTGAGTCTGGCTATTTCTGGTCCCACATCAGTGTGTAATATTTTCCCAGACATCACAAGAACTATCCGTTGTTGCTCCCTGATGCTTCCTGACATGTGTTTGTAAGCTTCTGAACACGCTGACTATTGTCTTTGTCTTGGCAATTACCGTCTTGAGGTGGTGATTCAAGGTTATCATGTAGTGTGGCTTCACTCTGTGATAGGTCAAAATGGAACCTCATTGCCATAGGACATAATTCTGAGGATGTGTTTAGCATTGCTATTAAGACAGAATGCAGACACTGTGTGTTGACTTTGGTTTAGGCTTGCATTTCCATTTTTTAGAAATATTCTTCCATGGTGGTCTCATTGCTTTCAAAGGTGATTTCTTGTTCTGCAAAACCAGGTTATCTACATATGCAAATTTGTGCAGATTCAGTGCCAGCATGTCCCCTGTGCAACCATATGAACAAAGTTGATAATATTATGCCACACTGTAATGCTCCAACTGGAAGGCATATTATTCAATAAGAGAGTGATAAATTACCAATGAATAATTGATACAAGTTCAATATAAAAAACTGCTGAAGTAGTAGAATAGCTAATTCATAATACATCGAGGAACCTCTATAGAAGTATAAGTGGTTTATGAATGGTTGAAACCATTGTGTAACATACATTATTCATTTGTAATAAGAGCCGCTTATGAAAAAGTTCAGTCAGTCTGGGTGTGTTGTTTGCAGCAGTGCAAGAATGATCTGAGTTCCAGAATAAAAGAAAGCACTGACCAAGATAGCTCAGATCAATTTAAAATGATTTGTACCTGACAAGTTCAGGTCATCTGAGAGTGATATTGGGTCCACTTCATATTCTCTATTTTGAACTGATGTTTTCAAGTTTACACAACATACACCGAATTGGGATGATAGTCAAGATGCAGTCTGATCTTCAATTTTATTTTTGAATAGCCTATATACAATTAAGAACACAATACAATATCCTTTTATTGTCATGTGTACTCCATTGTAGGAGTGCAATGAAGAACTTTTATAATGTCTGCCTTCTTAGGGTCATATCTTAGATACAAGTATAAAGGTACAAATCTTGGATACAAAAGATGAATAAAAGTAGTTGCATTTCTTACGGAACTGAAACATAAGTTAAAAATAGGACATGACTAAAGGATTGACATTACAGTAAGGTAGGAAATTTCAAATAGACACTATAGTGTAACAGCTCTGCACAGGGCTTCCACACATCATCTGGTTGTCCGCGCCAGACCCCAGTCCAACAGCCATCGCCGCTCCGCTCCAAGCCCCAAACTGCTTCGTACCAGTCACCGCCATTTCAATTCCCCTAAATACCCCCTTTCCGACATGACTATTCTTGGCCTGCTCCATTGCCCACAACATACCAAACTGCAAATTGGAGGAACAACACCTCATCTTCCATCTGGGCAGCCTACAGCCTACAGAACGTAACATTGAGTTCTCCAATTTCAAAAAATCTCCCTCCCATCCCCTGACTCCCTTCCCAGCCCTTCCATTCCACTCCTCCCTGCCACCAACTGGATTCATTCCTCCCATTGACCAGCCAGGTTGTACACTCTGCCTGTCTTTACCTATCAACACTCCAACACGCCCACCTGCCACCCCCTTTATCTGCAGCTCCCCCTACACCCACCCTCAGTTCTGCAGAAGGGTTCCACCTGAAAAGTTGACTTCTCCACCTCCTGATGGTGCCTGGCCTACTGTGTTCATCCAGCCTCCTGCCTGTCTACTTTAGTACCAGTACTCAGCTGCCCCAAGGTAAGTTCCAGGATTGCCTCCGCCATGCCGGTCTCCACCTGAGACTCGCTGCCTGCACACTATTCCGGGTCGGCTTCCCGACTCCCTGCTCTGGGGCTCCTACCCCACTCCCTGTTCCGCGGCCTGCTTCCCCATTCCCTCCTCTGGGGCTGTTTCCCCAGGTGCTGCTCCAGGGCTCACTGCTTGAGGTGTCCCAGGAGTTGCTGCCCACTCACTGCTCCAAGTCTTGCTGCTCCGAGGACTTGTTACAGGCACCTATCGCTGCCCCGTGTTTTTCTCCGGTGCTAATGATAGAGAAGAAGAAAAAGAACAAGAAATAAAAGATAAAGAACAGGTGGAGCAAAGGAGCCCTTACAGGAGAATCCTACTTTGCCAGGATCTTGCCTGTGACCCACTTACACAAATAGGAGTTCTCTAAAATGTGGCTCATTGGGGTCCTCCAGGTGGCTTGGAGCAGATTCAAATGTCACTATTCAGCAATATCACCAGACTCTCATCGTCAACACTCACATGGCTTAAAAAAAAACAAATGACATCTGCACACATGGCACAGCTCAGCGTAAATACAGGCAACAATAATGTGGTGCAGTTTTATCAGAGTTAGGCTAATGTTAACTTCGAGATCAGATGTGTTCAACACTTGTGGGGCTGTAAAGATAGAAGGAGAAACTGGATGAATGCAGGGACAGTACCACAATGGTGCAACTAGTTCCACATTAGTAGCACATCGATTGACATGAGGTAATGATGGAGGTGTTTGGCAGCCAATCCTGTGCATGGCAGTTCATAGAATCTTTACAGTATGCAAGCAAGCCATTCAGCCCATGGAGTCATACCAATGATCTGAACAGCATGCCACCCACACCCATGCCCCTAGCCTATCACTCTTCATTTCCCATGGCTATCCCACCTAATCTGCACATCCCTGGAAACAATGGACAATTTAGCATTGCCAATCCACCTAATCTGCACATTTTTGGACTGTGGGAGGAAACTACAGCACCCAGAGGAAAAGCATGCAGACACTAGGAGAACATGCAAACTCCACACGGACAGTTGCCCAAGGGTGGGATCAAACCTGGGCCCTAAGTATTGTGAGGCAGCAGTGCTAACCACTGTATCATAGGGGTAAAAAGCACTGAGTAGTCAATGGGTACAAACTTTGGAAGAGCACAGCAGATCATATACCTTCTTGCATCACTGAAGTTAAGCTCCCTTGGCCTGTCCATCAGGGCTGGTCTCTGTATCCATCTCTATCCAGGCTGTCTTTGTGAGTCAAGAAGGTCTGACATCCCTCGAGAAAAACACTTCCTTCCTCCCATGGATGGCATTCAGAATAGGCTTCTAGAGAGGAAATGCTGAAGCATTGTCTGACATCTCCAATGGTTAGTGGGGTGATGAGCAGAGAGATGCCTCTGGGCTCTGGAAAGTAAAGTGCTGTTCAGATGTTTTTTCAAGATGGCACCTAGAAATTGGAACTCAGAATATTCCAACTGGGGGGTGGGTGGTTCAGAACTTTCTGCCCACCTGCCCATAAAATCCATGCATAAATATACAGCGACTTGAGAAGAATGTATTAGTACAGGAAAGTTCAATTTGCTCCTGAGTGGACATGCTTTCCACCTATAGGCCCAACTCTACACTTAATTCCACTCTAATTGCAGAGGCAAATACATTAGATGATAATTAACATGCCCCCCCTCATCAGAATGATGACTCCCAAATACCTGCCAACTGGGTTACTCAGACCTGATCAGCGAAGGAAGGCATCACAGGCCTTCACCTTTTTAAAATATTCTTTATTTTTCTACAGTCTCTTTGGGAATTTACAACAGTGGGTATGGCGGTTATGGCAATTGAATGTTCCTCCTGTAGAATGTGGGAGGTAAAGGTCACCATTAGTGTCCCTGCTGACTACATCTGCGGGAAGTGCACCCAGCTCCAACTCCTTGAAAACCACACTAGGGAATTGAAGCTGGAGCTGGATGAACTTCAGATCATTTGGGAGGTGGAGGAGATTATTGAGAGGAATTACAGTAGTCACACTTCAGGTACAATAAGAAGGCAGATGGGTTACTGTCTGGGGGCAGAAAGGGAATTGGCAGGGGACTCCTGTGGCCATTCCCCTCAATAACAAGTATACCGTTTTGGATATTGTTGTGGGGGGATGACTTACCGGGTTAAGCCATGGGGTACAGGTCTCTGGCACAGAGTCTGTCCCTGTTGCTCAGAAGAGAAAGAGGGAAATGAGCAGAGCGTTAGTCATTATTGACTCCATAGTTAGGAGGACAGATAGGAGGTTCTGTGGGAACAAGAGAGAGTCACGGCTAGTGTGTTGCCTCCCAGGTGCCAGGATTCGTGATGTCTCAGATCATGTTTTTGGGATCCTTGAGGGGGAGGGAGAGCAGTCCCAAGTTGTGGTCCACATAGGTACTAATGACATAGATAGGAAAAGGGATGGGGTATTTAAGGCAGAAATTCAGGGAGCTAGGGTGGAAGCTTAGTGCTAGAACGAACAGAGTTGTTATTTCTGATTTGTTGCCTGTGCCACGTGCTAGCGAGGCGAGGAATAGGAAGAGATAGGAATTGAATATGTGGCTAGAGGGATGGTGCAGGAGGGAGGGTTTTGAATACCTGGATGATTAGGGCTCATTCTGGGATAGGCGAGACCTCTGCAAACAGGATGGTCTGCACCTGAACCAGCGGGGTACCAATATCCTGGGGATGGGGGGGGAAATTGCTAATGCTGTTTGGGAGGGTTTAAACTAAGTCAGCAGGGGGATGGGAACCTAAACTGTAGTTCCAGTGTCCAGAAGGTTGAGAATAGTGAGGTCAGAAATATGGTTTCAAGGTCACAAGAGTTCACCGGCAAGCAGGAAGGTGGTTTGAAGTGTGTCTACTTCAACACCAGGAGCATCCGGAATAAGGTGGGTGACCTTGCAGCAGGGTTCCTGATGTCTCTGATTGTGTTTTCTGGATCCTTGAGGGGGAAGGGGAGCAGCCCCAAGTCGTGGTCCACGTAGGTACTAATGACATAGGGAAGAAAAGGGATGGGGATTTAAGGCAGAAATTCAGGGAGCTAGGGTGGAAGCTTAGTGCTGGAACAAACAGAGTTGTTACCTCTGGCTTGTTGCCTGTGCCACGTGCTAGCGAGGCGAGGAATAGGGAGAGACAGGAGTTGGACATGTGGCTACAAGGATGGAGCAAGGTTTTGGATATCTGGATGATTGGGGCTCATTCCGGGATTGGTGGGACCTCTACAAACAGGATGGTCTACAACAGAGCCAGCAGGGTACCAATATTCCAGAGGGGAAATTTGCTAATGCTATTTGGGAGAGTTTAAACTAATTCAGCAGGCAGATGGGAACCTAAATTATAGTTCCAGTGTCCAGAAGGTTGAATGTTGTGAAGTAAAAATATGGCTTTAAGGTCACAAGAGTTCACTGGGAAGCAGGAAGGTGGTTTGAAGTGTGTCTACTTCAACACCAGGAGCATCCAGAATAAGGTGGGTGACCTTGCAGCATGGGTTGGTACCTGGAACTTCAATGTTGTGGCCATTTCGGAGACATGGATAGAGCAAAGACAGGAATGGTTGCCACAGGTTCTGGGATTTAGATGTTTCAGTAAGAACAGAGAAGATGGTAAAAGATGGGGAGGTGTGGCATTGTTAGTCAAGGACAGTATTACTGTAACAGAAAGGACATTTAAAGACTGGTCTATGAGGTAGTATGGGCTGAGGTTAGAAACAGGAAAGGACAGGTCACCCTGTTGGGAGTTTTCTATAGGTCTCCAAATAGTTCCAGAGATGTAGAGGAAAGGATGGCAAAGATAATTCTGGATGGGAGCAAGAGTAACAGGGTAGTTGTTATAGGGATCTTTAACTTTCCAAATATTGACTGGAAATACTATAGTTCGAGTACTTTAGATGGGTCAGTTTTTATCCAATGTGTGCAGGATGTAGTATGTAGACAAGCCAACAAGGGGCAAGGTGGCATTGGATTTGGTACTGGGTAATGAACCTGGCCAGGTGTTAGATTTGGAGGTAGGTGAGCACTTCGGCAATAGTGACCACAATTCAGTTATGTTTACTTTAGCAATGAAAAGGGATAGGTATATACCACAGGGAAAGAGTTATTGCTGGGGAAAGGCAATTATGATGTGATTAGGCAAGATTTAGGATGCATAGGATGGGGAAGGAAACTGCAGGGGATGGGCACAATTGAAATGTAGAGCTTATTCAAGGGCCAGCTACTACAGGCCTTTGATAAGTATGTACCGGTCAGGCAAGGTGGAAGTAGTCAAGAGAGGGAGCTGTGGTTTACAAAAGAAGTTGAATCTCTTGTCAAGAGGAAGAAGAAGGCATATGTTAGGATGAGATGTGAAGGCTCAGTTAGGGTGCTTGAGAGTTACAAGTTAGCCAGAAAAGATATAAAGAGAGAGCTAAGAAGAACCAGGAGGGGACATGAGAAGTTGTTGGCAGTAGGATCAAGGAAAACCCTAAAGTGGTCTATCAGGAATAAAAGAATGACGAGAGAAAGATTAAGGCCAATCAAGGATAGTAATGGGAAGTTGTGCGTGGAGTCCAAGGAAATAAGGGAAGCGATAAATGAATAATTTTTGTCAGTACTCACACTGGAAAAAGACAATCCTGTTGAGGAGAATACTGAGATACAGGCTACCAGACTACATGGGATTAACATTCGCAAGGAAGAGGTGTAGCAATTCTGGAAAGTGTGAAAACAGATAAGTCCCCTTGGCTGGATGAGCTTTATCCTAGGATTCTTTGAGAAGCCAGGGAGGAGACTGCAGAGGTTTTGGTTTTGATCTTTATGTCATCATTGTCTACAGGAATGGTGCCAGAAGACTGGAGGATAGCAAATATTGACCCCTTCTCCAAGGAGGGGAGTAGAGACAACCCTGGTAATTATAGACTAGTGAGCCTTACTTCAGTTGTAGATAAAGTGTTGAAAAAGGTTATAAGAGGTTGGATTTATAATCATCTTGAGAGGAATAAGTTGATTAGAGATAGTCAACACAGTTTGTGAAGGGTAGGTCGTGCCTCACAAACATTTTGAGTTCTTTGAGATGGTGACCAAACAGGTGCGTGAGGGTAAAGTGGTTGATGTGGTGTATATGGATTTCAGTTAGGCATTTGATGAGGGTTCCCCACGGTATGCTATTGCACAAAATACGGAAGCATGGGATTGAGGGTGATTTAGCAGCTTGGATCAGAATTTGGCTAGCTGAAAGAAGACAGAGGATGATAGGAAATATTCATCCTGGAGTTCAGTTACGGGTTGTGTACCGCAAGGATCTGTTTTGGAGCCTAGATAAGGACATACAAGGATGGGTTAGTAAATGTGCGGGTGACACTAAGGTCAGTGGAGTTGTGGATACTGCTGAAGGATGTTGCAGGTTACAGAGGGACATAGATAAGCTGCAGAGCTGGGCTGCAAGATGGCAAATGGAGTTTAATGCAGAAAAATGTGAGGTGATTCACTTTTGAAGGAGCAACAGGAAGAAAGAGTACTGGTCTAGTGGGAAGATGCTTGGTGAGGTAAATGAGCAGAGAGATCTCAGTGTCCATGTTCATAGATCGCTGAAAGTTGCCACCCAGGTTGATAGGGTGTTAAGAAGGCACAGGGTATGTTAGCTTTATTGGTAGGGGGATTGAGTTTCGGAGCCACAAGGTCATGCTGCAGCTGTACAAAACTCTACTGCGGCCGCACTTGGAGTATTGCGTACAGTTCTGGTCACCGCATTATAGGAAGGTTGTGGAAGTTTTGGAAAGGGTTCAGAGGAGATTTACTCAGATGTTGCCTGGTATGGAGGGAAAGTCTTCTGAGGAAAGGCTGAGGGACTTGAGGCTGTTTTCGTTCGAGAGAAGTTGGTTGAGAGATGACTTAATTGAGACATACAAGATAGTCGGAGGGTTAGATAGGGTGGACAGTGAGACCCTTTTTCGTTGGATGGTGATGGCTAGCATGAGGGGACATAGCTTTAAATTGAGGAGTGATAGATATAGGACAGATGTCAGAGGTAGTTTCTTTACTCAGAGAGTATTAAGGGTGTGGAACGCACTGTCTGTGACAGGAAGTTGGTGAGTAAACTCACCGACTTTAACGGCATTTAGATGGTCATTGGATAAACATATGGATGAAAATAGAATAGTGTAGGTTAGATGAGCTTCAGATTGTTTCCACAGGTCGGCGCAACATCGAGGGCCGTAGGGCCTGTACTGCGTTGTAATGTTTTATGTTTTATGACATTGGTGATGTATGTCAACAGACATTACCAGTTAAACCAAAGCTAAGAATCTTCTGAGACCTAAAGTCTGCCAGTCAGGATCTAAGGGAGGCAAGGTAAGATTTTTTCTTCTCCTTCTCACAGGGTTGGCGTCATGGTGAGAGAGTAGTCAGACACATGGACAATGGTTACCTTTCAGAAATTGTCTCCCTGCCCCACTGACTGTGCCCCTAGAATTTCTCACCCACTGAGGAGGCAAGTAATTGCAGAGGTGAAACCTTTAAGTGGCTAATCATGGACAGCCAAGAAGTGAAGAAAGTCACGCATGGGTCTTCTTGCCCAGAATGTCGTTGCTGATTTCCTGAGAAAGGAGTGGGTTTCTATGCAGGACCATCTCAGCCAATGACTTCCTCTTTTTGCCACCTCAAGGGAGGGGAAAGTCATGCCCTGGGTCAGGGAAAAAACAGGATTCTGTCAACTGTTTTCAAAAAGATCTCAGGATATTTTGACTTCTTACATGTACATGATGTAATATTATCAACAACCTCAGACACTATCATAGTTAATAACTGCTGGAAGGGTGATCAATGTATTCCTATTAAGACAAAAATATATTTTCCACAGTTGACTGACAGGAAATGTTATAAAGGAAATATTTCTGGGTATCAATGTTGAGGGAAGGAATGTTTTATCATGAAACAGTGACAGAGCATGTGTTTGCACTCTCCAGAAGGATTTAATAATATTCTTTAAACTTCTTTTGCCCCAAGACTCTTTTGTCACCTATGCCCTTATGAAACCATATTGTCTCCATGCAAATCATTCAATCACTGATGTAAAACGACAACTATACAGTACATTCACGGACCTACGGCAATGTGGCTGACTCTTAAGTGCACTCTGAAATGGCCTGGCAAGCTACGCAATTCAAGAATAATTAGGGATGAACATCAAATTCCAGCCTTGCCAGTGATGCCCACATCAGAACAAAGAGTATGGGATAAATAAACACCAGAGTCACATTTAATTTATGTATTGCATGAAAAAATTCTATGTTCACAAATAAATTCTGGATTTGTATACCATTTGATGACACCAGCCACTGGTGTGGTGATGGGAACATCAATAGTTTGAAGCTAACCAAACTTCGTAATTAAAACAGGCCAAAATTTCATTTGTTCTATTTGCAAGAGGCAACAAGAATAGCTATGGCTCAGCTGTGGAAACATGACATTAGATAAGAGGTGTCCAGTTCAATCACAAAATCACAGAATTGGTAAAAGAGCAGAAGGAGACCATTCTGTCCATCACATCTGCATTGGCTCTCTGAGCATTTTAAATACTGCCAATCTCCTGTAAGCCTGCACAGTATTTCAATTTAAATACTCAACCAAAGTTCTCTTAAATTGAACCTGCCTGCACTACACGTACAGATCGTGAATAGTTAAGGTTTAAATTGTGCAGTGTGAAGAAGGATTTTTCTCTGTATGCATTTGTCCAGCTGTTCAATTTTAATGGGACAATGAGGAGAGGTCCACAGCTCACGCTTCAGGGGAAGAAGGGAGATTCACAGCACAGACTTTTCATTCTTACAATTTCACAGGTTAGTGCAGGAAAGTATCTAATGTATAACAAGCTACAGGTCTCAAAAAATTGGAGGAACCCTAACTAGGGGCTATTGGTTGAAGGTGAGAGGAGAGAGTATGAAGGAGGTGTGAGAGGAGAGTTTTTTTACATAAAGGGTGTGTGGTGCCTGGAACACACTGCCAGGGAAGGTATTAGGAGCAGCAAAGTTTAAAAGGCTTTTAGACAGATATATGAACAGGGACTACAGTGATACGGACCAATGCAGGCAAATGGGATTCCTTTACAATGGCGTAACAGTCAGCACAGACACGGTGGGCCGAAGGGCCTGTTTCTGAACTGTACTGTTCTATATATCTACGTATCTGTGGTTGATCTTCATTCTATTCCCTTTTTGAATCACAAAGAAAGGCAAATTTGTAACCTTCAGGCGTAGTCATTATTTCTCTAATAAATTCCATTGCTTGTTGAAGTTCAGTCAAGATTAATGTGCTTGCATTTCAGCTTGATCTCCCGCTTGACCTGATCATTTGCATCAAGACCCCTCCACATTCTGGATATAATTCCCTCAATTACAGCAGAATGCAAGCAGGCAGCTTGTACCACATGACAGCTGCCCAAGTGACACTGTTACTTTCATTTTGCAGTAAATGAATTTAAGAAGGAATACTCTAAAAAAAAATCAATAACAGAAAGCATACATACCTGAAGTGCTCGGAGGTATCATATCTAGCTGGTAGATCTGTTCTTCTTTTCTTAAATTGTCTCTGTTTAATGGATTCTCATTTGAATCAGGGTCTTTAAGCTTGAGGGCACTGGCGGAGCAATACTGGTAGATTGCAGGACTGTTGCATCAGTCAACAGGATAATGTATTGCTGGAGAATGGCACAGTCTTTACCCATTGGCCAATCATATTCTCATTTGGGACTGGACCTGAATGTCCTTCTTCAATAGAATTGATGAAACAAAATGAAACTAAAAATGGAAAATCTAACTGAAAATCCCAAGTTTACAAGCTGCAACCCAAGATGTTCTGACCAACAGAACTCTCAAACATTGGGCAGTCCCCATTAAATCCAATGGATAATTGAACAGAATCCTCTTTGCCTACAGTGTTTAGAACGTGAAACTTGCAACTACAAGCAGCATTTGAAGCAAGTAATTTGTTTAAGGAAAATCTAAAATAACACATTCAAAACCGAGAAAGTCACAGAATGATTTGTTGATGGGTTTAAATGAGAAAGGGTGGTACTTGTGTGAAGTGTTAACACTGACACAAATCTGGCTGAGTGTTTAGCCTGATTTTTGCAACACAAATGCTTTGTAACCTTATTTCCCTAAACCACTGCAAGAACGAAAATAAATGGTCATTCATATCTAATTTGCTATTTGACAGACCTGAACTGAGTACAAATTAGATGTCATGATTGCATGCCTAACAGCATTGATTGCAGTTTGAAAACAACGTTTTTGGAGGTAAGATCCTTCAACGTGACCTGGGTCATAAGAGAAGGTAGGTGAAAGTGAGGACTGCAGATGCTGGAGATTAGAGTCTAGAGAGATTGGTGCTGGAAAAGCACAGCCGGTCAGGCAGCATCTGAGGAGCAGCAGAGTCAACGTTTCGGGCAAAAGCCCTTCATCAGGAATGAGGCTGTGAGCGGAGAGGGTGGTGAGATAAATGGGAGGGGGTGGGGCTCTTCCTCTGGCATCAGGTGGTTAGGGAGTGGCAATGGAGGAGGCCCAGGATCTGCATGTCCTTGGCAGAGTGGAAGGGGGAGTTGAAGTGTTCAGCCCCAGGGCTGTGTGGTTGATTGGTGCGGGTGTCCCAGAGATGTTCTCTGAATGCGCTCTGCAAGTAGGCATCCTGTCTCTCTAACATAGAGGAGACCACACTGGGAGCAACGGATACAGTAAATGACATGTATGGAAGAGCAGGTGAAACTTTGATGGATGTGAAAGGCTCCTTTGGAGCCCAGGATGGAGGTAAGGGAGGAGATGTGGGTGCAGGTTTTGCAATTCCAGCGGTGGCAGGGAAAAGGACGGTAGGTTGATAGGGAGCATGGCCTTGATGAGGGAGCCATGGAGGGAACGGTCTTTACAGAAAGCGGATAGGGTGTGGAGGGATTTATATCTGGTGGTGGGGCCTGTTTTAAGATGGCAGAAATGGCAGAGGATGATGCAATGTATACGAGGGTTGGTGGGGTGGAAGGTGAGAACCCGGGAGATCCGCCCTTGTTGCAGTTGGAGGGGTGGGGTTCGAGGGCGGAGGTGTGGGAAATGGATGAGATGCGCTGGAGGGCATCATCAACCATATGGGATGTGAAATTGCAGTCTTTAAATAAAGAGGCCATTTGGTGTGTTCTGTGGTGGCACTGGTCCTCCTGGGAGCAGATGGCGGAGGTAGAGGAATTGAGAATAAGGGATAACATTTGTACGGGAGGCAGGGTGAGAGGAGGTGTAGTCCAGGTAGCTGTGGGAGTCGGTAGGTTTGTAGAAGATGTCAGTGTTGAGTCGGTCACCATTCATGGTAATGGAGAGGTCCAGAAAGGGGTGGGAGGTATCTGAGAAAGTCCAGGTGAATTTAACGTTGGGGTGGAATGTGTTGGTGAAGTTGATGAACTGTTCAAGCTCCTCGTGGGAGCACGAGGTGGAGCCGATGCAGGCAACAATGCAGTGGAGGAAAGGTTGGGGTATGTTGCCAGTGTAACTATAAAGGATGGACTGTTCCACGCAGCTGACAAAGAGACAGGCATAGCTGAGGCCCATGTGGGTGCCCATGGCTCCCCCTTTCATCTGGCAGAAGTGTGAGGATTCAAAGGAAGAATTATTAAGGGTGAGGACCAGTTCAGCCAAATGAATTAGAGTGTCCCCAATGCCTCATCTTCACCACGGACATCCAGTCCCTATACACCTCCATCCGCCATGACCAGGGCCTCCAAGCCCTTTGTTTCTTCCTCTCCTGAAGTCTCCACCAGTACTCTTCCACTGATGCTCTAATTCGTTTGGCTGAAGTGGCCCTCACCCTCAATAGTCTCTCCTTTGAATCCTCCCAATTGTCCATGCCAACCAGATATCCCAACCCAATCTGGTCCTATCTGCCAGCACCTGGCCCAAATCCCTCCAAACCCTTCCTATTCATATACCCATCCAAATGCCTTTTAAGTGTTGCAATTGTACCAGCCTCCACCACATCATCTGGCAGCTCATTCCATACAAGTACCACCCTCTGCATGAAGAAGTTGCCCCTTAGGTCTCTTTTATATTTTTCCCCTCTCACCCTAAACCTATGCCCTCTAGTTCTGGACTCCCCCACCCCAGGGAAAAGACTTTGTCTATTTATCCTATTCACACCCCTCAAGATTTTATAAACTTCTATAAGCGTCCGATGCTCCATGGAAAACAGCCCTAGCCTATTCAACCTCTCCATATAGTTAAAATCCTTGTAAATCTTTTCTGCACTCTTTCAGGTTTCACAACATCTTTCCAATAGGAAGGAGACAAAAATTGCATGCAATATTCCAAAAGTGGCCTAACCAATGTCCTGTACAGCCCCAACATGACCTCCCAACTCCTGTATCTCAATACTCTGACCAATAAAGGAAAGCATACCAAACACCTTCTTCACTATCCGATCTACCTGTGACTCCACTTTCAAGGAGCTATGAACCTGCACTCCAAGGTCTCTTAGTTCAGCAACACTCCCTAGGACCTTACCATTAAGTGTATAAGTCCTGCTAAGATTTGCTTTCCAAAATGCAGCATTTCGCATTTATCTAAATTAAACTCCATCTGTCACTTCTTAGCCCACTGGCCCATCTGATCAAGATCCCGTTGTAATCTGAGATAACCTCCTTCGCTGTCCACTACACCTCCAATTTTGGTGTCATCTGCAAACTTACTAACTATTACCTCTTATACTCACATCCAAGTCATTTATATAAAAGATGAAAAGTAGTGGACCCAGCACCAATTCTTGTGGCACTCCACTGGTCACAGCCCTCTAGTCTAAAAAACAACTCTCCTCAACCACCATCTGTCTTCTACCTTTGAGCCAGTTCTGTCCCCAATGGCTAGTTTTTCCTGTCTTCCATGAGATCTAGGAGAAAGTGAGAACTGCAGATGCTGGAGATCAGAGCTAAAGATGTGTTGCTGGAAAAGCGCAGCATGTCAGACAGCATCCAAGGAGCAGGAAAATTGACGTTTCGGGCGTGAGCCCTCCTTCCTGTCTTCCATGAGATCTAACCTTGCTAATCAGTCTCCCATGGGGAACCTTGTCGAACGCCTTACTGAAATCCATACAGATCACATCTACCGCTTTGCCCTCATCGATCCTCTCCGTAACTTCTTCAAAAAACGCAATCAAATTTGTGAGACATGATTTCCCATGCACAAAGCTATGTTGACTATCCCTAATCAGTCTTTGCCTTTCCAAATACATGTAAATCCTGTCCCTCCGGATTCCCACCAACAACTTGCCCACCACTGATGTCAGGTTCACTGGTCTATAGTTCCCTGGCTTGTCCTTACCACCTTTCTTAATTAGTGGCACCATGTTAGCCAACCTCCAGTCTTCCGGCACCTCATCTGTGATTAGCATGACACAAATATCTCAGTTAGAGGCCCAGCAATCACTTCTCTAGCTTCCCACAGAGTTCTAGGGTACACCTGATCAGCTCCTGGGGATTTATCCACTCTTAACCATTTCAAGACATTCAGCACTTCCTCCTCTATAAAATGGACATTTTTCAAGATGTCACCATCTACTTCCCTACATTCTATATGATGCACATTCTGTCCTTGTTACCACTTTGGCACTACTATAATGATGCTTGGTGGGAGAAGCAGTTAGTTGCAATATCACCCACTCTGGCAATATTAGGATAAGCTGCTTCTTCAGGAATACAGAGATGATGCCAAAACTAATCATTTAAAATACTACTTCACTGAGAAAGTGGTAAATCTGCAGATACTTTGGATTCCTATGAAGCAGTGGAAGTCATTGTGTTGATTAATTCAAATGCAAATGAGATAGATTGATTTGAATAATTTTGAATGGAGACAGGATATAAATCATTTCAGAAGAGGCACTGTAAATGCAGCAGGTGGCACAGGTGATTTTTGAACCTCTGCTTCCTAAAACTTTCCAGCACTGGTGATTATCCTTCACTCATGTCTGAATCTTTTGTAGATCATTTGACAGAGATTCATTTCCATAAGAAGTCAATAACCCCAGTATCTTTGCATTTTACAGCAAGCAGATGTATGAAAGGTATACAAGAAGAGCCTTAGGACTTTTTCAACTTGCAAGTCCTATCAATGCTCCCATGTACTTTAATGCTATCTCTATGCAATGAATAAATGCATGTTTTTTCCCCAATTCATATCAGGTTAAACATCATGCTGGGTGACTCAGTGACACACTGTCTTTCTCTCATTAAGACCTAAAGAAAGCCTAAAATTTTATCTCTGCTTGACAGCACGTTTCTTTCCACCTACTTCTCATACCTTGTTCATTTTGTCCTCATTACTGGTTCTCCGAGATGGAAATGCTGGTAAATTGCTGCCAAGCACTTTAAGAACCTGAAGATGTTTGTCCTGCATAGACCTCTCAAATTTTAAATTTAAATGTTGATTTTGCTCCTTGTACACCTTCTCTGCTGCTGTAACATTGTACTCTTCATTGTAACATTATGTTACCCGAATGTACTTTGCATGGTATAATCTGCCTGTCATGCATGCAAAACAAAATCTTCCACTGTACATAAGTACGTGTGTCAATAATATATCAAATCAAATCACATCAGCAAATTACCAGCCCAATTATCTTACTAAGAATTTCAGTCATGCCATCAGAGGTTGCTTTGGTCACTTTGTAAAATGAGGCTCAGTGAGAAACCCAGATGGAAAAAATAGTGAAAAAAAAATGATTCTTGGACATTGATGTACAAATGGTACTAGGCCTATGTTTTGAGGGATACAAGACAAGTTGGACCATAATGTGTCATTTGCCATTTTTACTGTTTTTCCTTTGCAGGTGTTTGGACCATTTTAAAATCAGTATTGGAGATTCCTTTCACAATTGGTACAAAATAAGTGTTTGTCTTCACACTGGCAAAATGCTAGTTCAGGAACTATGAAGTACAAAGCAGACATTTATTACAGAAAGATCATTACTGACCTTTCAATAATGTTGAAGAATTGAAATTTTTCAAAACACTGGAGCAGAATGGTGTGCACCTGCCATCTTAACCTGTGGCTCTTAAATCTATGAGTGAATGAAGTAAAAAGAAAAATATGCCACTTCAAGAATATAGCAGCTGGTTCTTCAACTTCCCAAAGTTTCACATTCACAAAGTAATATTACTTGAAGATCCAGAAGAACCGGAAGAATGTCACAGAAGTAATCATTTCCCCACATGATTTTAATTTCATGAAATAGAACAATGAGTAGAGTCAGAGAGGTCTACAGCACACCAAAAGGCGCTTCAACCCATCAAGTCTGTGCCAGTCAAAAGCAATAATCTAAATATTCTACTATTGCACTTTAATAGCTTTGGTTGAATATATATTCAGAAAGGACACTTGGATATTTTATTTCCAGCCAATGCCATCACCAAACTCGCCAAGCATTCAGTTTTAATCGGCCTAAGGGGTTTCTGCCACTCTGCTGCAAAGGAGTCCTGACTCACTCTTTTTAGTAGCTCAAAGAAGGTTCCAAATTAGCTTCTGAGAAGTAGAAAGTCAAATGTCAAAACATAAACCAGCATCACTTTAAGTTTTTTATCGTCTATGGGGAAACATCAATGAATTGTAACATGACAGTTGCTCAATGCAAAGGTCACTGTTGATACAAATAATGGGATATCCAGCTGGAAAACTCTGATTAGACAACAAGTGAGTGGAGCAGTTCATAGGCACAAGTTTAGTAATTGTATTCCAATCAGCAGCGAAGCCAACGTCTGGAATAATCTATGATTATAAATATAAGCTCTAGATTAATATACCATTAATCCATGATGCCATTGACTAATCTCAACTCAGAAACAAAAGCCACAGACTGTTCTACCATGACAGACAGGTGACTTTAATGCAATGACCATATCAGATACTTATCTCGGATTTATCTCTATTGAAAGAACAACAGATTCATTCAAACAAATAAGAAAGTTCAACATTTGGGAAAGACCTAAATGAGATAATCAGAATGGAACACACTGGAATTAGATTGTGTTTCAAATACACTATATAGACAATGTCATAAAATTAAATGACCTGTGAGTTCACAAAAATCAATGTGATCTCCAATATATCACTAAAGCAGATGACATCACAACTAACTGCTTCTCCCACCACCATAACAAAACTGTTTTATAGACATTATGATGAATAGTTACACTTTTATTTGTAAGTGTTTATTTTCAAATCAAACCTTTCTTCCTAAGAGTGTTGCTTGAAACAAACTAAAGTCTCACATTAGTGCATGGATAGATAGGTAGGGACAACACAGTACACGTTTTTCAAGCCTCACAATTACATCTGTAAGAGATGGGCACAGAGAACTTGCTAAATAGCCTATTCAAGCCTCATTGATCCAGTACAGTGAAGTATACAACAACTAACAGCTATCAGCTATAAGAATACTGAAAACCAAGGCCAAAGAGCCACAGTCAAATGGTTCAAGGGGAACCAGTTAAAACCAGCCCGTGCATTGTGTATTGAAGATGTGTTGATCAAACTTTCTGACATCTTGACTACCTGAGTATGTACACTTTATACCTCGCAGCAATCTGGATGCTGAGGTGGGAATCCAGGGAAAGATAGATGATGACAAACAGCAGTGGACTAGGACACTGTGCAACATCTATGGTCAGTGGATGATTCTTCGAGAAGAAAGTGAGGACTGCAGATGCTGGAGATCAGAGTTGAAAATGTGTTGCTGGAAAAGCGCAGCAGATCAGGCAGCATCCAAAGAACAGGAGAATCGACGTTTCGGGCATAAGCCCTTCTTCAGGAATGAGGAAAGTGTGCCCAGCAGGCTAAGATAAAAGGTAGAGAGAAGGGACTTGGGGGAGGGGCATTGGAAATGCGATAGGTGGAAGGAGGTCAAGGTGAGGGTGATAGGCCGGAGTGG
>NC_057742.1:25180732-25270185 GCF_004010195.1 Chiloscyllium plagiosum
ACCTGCAATCTTCTTCCTGACCTCTCCGCCCCCACTCCCACTCCGGCCTATCATCCTCACCTTGACCTCCTTCCACCTATCGCATTTCCAACGCCCCTCCCCCATGTCCCTCCTCCCTACCTTTTATCTTAGCCTGTTGGACACACTTTCCTCATTCTTGAAGAAGGGCTTATGCCCAAAACGTCGATTCTCCTCCTTGGATGCTGCCTGACCTGCTGCGCTTTTCCAGCAACACATTTTCAGCTCAGTGGATGATTGAACAATTGAGGGAGAACCTTGAGTAGGCTAAACAAAGAGAGGTCCAGTCTTGGATCAGTGATATCTAGATAGAGCACTTGTCCTGCGCAAAGTGGCACTTGAATATTTTAAATTGTCATCATAGGGAGTGACCAAGGTCTGGTTTAATGATGATTGTAAGGGGACCGCAGGGAAGGCCATGAGGAAAGTACTAAGCATAATGCCAAATTAAAATGAGTTACAAGTCTTTGAGGTGGAAAATACCAGCATTATCCAAGAGGACCATGGTTAGAAAACCATAGCACCCTTTCATTGCTGTTGAGATAGAGGGAAGGCTCATCGGTATCACTCTGGGTAAAGATCAGCAGACTTTTGGGGTGTAGCATGGTAGCTCAGTAGTTAGCACTGCTGCCTCACAGCACCAGGGACCCAGGTTCAATTCCAGCCTTGGGGAACCGTCTGTGTGGAGTTTACGCATTCTCCCCATGTCTGCTTGGGTCTGCTCCGGTTTCCTCCCACAGTCCAAAGATGTGCAGGTCAGGTGAATTGGCCATGCTAAATTGCCCATAGTGTCCTGCGCATTAGTCAGAGGGAAATGGCTCTGGGTGGATTACTCTTCAGAGGGTAGATGTGGACTTTTTGGGCCAAAGGGCCTGTTTCCACACCGTAGGGAACCTTTTTTAAAAAAAAATGTAACTGTGTACCCCTACCTCGTGTACACAAATGAACATGTCTTGTGTTGTCTCCAGACAAATGCTGTTCTAAATTGTACTGGATATATCTGGAGCTTGAACACAGACATCACATGGCAGCATATGGGGGAAGTGAAAATATTGTATCAAACTTTCCTAAACCACTTCCAGTATAGGACCTTTGCATGTAACATCCAAAACACTACCTTTTGTATGCGGTCACACACACCAGCCAGGGTAGGACTAATTGAGCGCAGAGACATTGAGAGCAGGAGTGAGAACCTTGTTAATGTCTGTGATGAACTCAGACAACCTTTAGGTGATTATTCAGAGAAGTATGACACTGACATTGATATCCTACCAGGAAAATTACAGCAGGCACAGCCACAATTGGCAAAGCATATAAAGATTTTGCTCCTGTTACTCAGCAGACAGAGCAAATTCAAAACAGCATTAGGGAAATCAAAGTGATGAATTGGTGGGATGACCTTGCAATTGGGATTCAAATGTGCAAACGTGGGTATGTCTCCTATCACCCCCCCCCCCCCCCGATGCATTTATCATTCTGTTTACTTTGATCGACCTCACTGTCCTCATCGTTAAATTCATCGGCTGGAAGAAGGAATTTATCCAGAAACTAACGATGGACTCTATGCTCCTACAGCGAGAGCCAAAAGATTAATGAACACGGGCTATGTGGTGAAAAGACTATGTAAATTGTTGCACAGTATGAATTTTACTCTATCGAGTGCAGCTAATTACCAAAGAGACTTGAAGTTGAGCCCGTGTATACAAACAGTGTCTAATTCACAATTAATGTATTAATTTATTTGTATATAATACTGTTAAGCTTATTGATGTGATAAAGAAGATAGTTAGTGTATAGCTAATTTTATCTATGTATAATGGGGAGCCCAGATACTCAGGGAGCTAGGCTAGCCACCTGAGACTTGATATGTCCTGTTAGAGAAGGTGGTCAGAACTTGTAATCTCATTTTCACTAAATGCTCGAAAGAACCAACAGGAGGGAGAATGTGGTCAAGTGAACACGAGCCCAAAATTAGACATTCTAAATTGATCTGCAACAAGAGAAATCAGGTCTCACAGAAAATTGGTCAAACTAAATTGAACATCAGCCAGCAGCTTTCAGCTACAGCAAACAGTGGAAACCAAGATCAAAGATGTACAAAGGTTCAAGGGGAACCAGTTACAACCAGACCAAGGGTTGTGTACTGGAGATGTATCAAACAGACATTCTGGCATCTTTACTGCCTGAGTCTAGGCACTGTCCATTTCCCAGCATGGCAACAGTGAAGGGAGCTGGCAACCTATTGGCTAATTTGAACTCAGCTCATGACCCATTAGCAAAAGGTCATCGATCCATGTGGATCATTCAGAGTATTATCTTTTTCAGATAGATAGGGCTGGAAAAGAGTAAATATTATGGGAATTTGGGAAATGCTCACATAGCGTTTTAATCAGAAATATTTTGTTCATAAAATCAAACTGAACATTAATGCAAATCAAGAGCACTTGGGTCAAATGTTTTTAAAATATAAATTGGTTGAAGCATCCAAAATATGGACAACAGAAACAATGATAAAAGGCAGACAGACACAGACAGCTTGGTTCTAAGCTTTCTGGAGACTCTCATTTTATTGAATTCAACAATCAACAATATGAGCCTCTCTGAAAACTGTGCAAGACCAAATTGATTCATCTATACTATAAGACTGAACATGTTGAAACTTTAAAAATATTTCAGAATCTTCAGACTACATGTTCCTTTGTTCATTGATACTCAATAATTTTGCATTAAAATTAATCAGAAATATCCCTTTGTATATTTATCCAATAGTTTTTTTTGCAAAATTAGCATATCATTCAAGCTGTATAAGAAGACTTTACATTCTTTCCAGAACATATTTTGGACTGCCCCTCGTTCATGACATTCCACCCATTCGAATTAACGTACTGGAGGTAGCCTGGGGATGAACAACGTCCTGATTCATCCACAGTGATTTGTATCATAAATCACAATTAACCTCTACTGCAGTGAAACACAATTCAATGCACCTGGTGCATTATCAATGTTTACTTGAACATAAGAATCATTCATTTTTCTTACGAAAGCATCAATATAACAGGCTCGGCACAGAATTTACAGCAACATAAATTGCAGCATAGCTAAGCTTTCAGTATAATAAATGTCCCATTGCTTTCACTGTTGTTATACTCTCATTGCAGTGTCTTGATATACCTTCACTTCCTTCAAACACAGGATCTACTGTAAATGCAAATTAGAATGCAGAACTATTTTGCTGATGACTATCACGGTAATTGGGATCAGCGCAGTGAGCTTCTCTGTGATTCAGGTATCATTTTATTCTCGTTTTACAGTTAACACATATCCTACTTGGCTTATTGCCTTTCAGGTTTCGATGATACCGTTGGTTTCACTGCAATGCAGGTTTCAATGCAACATTTCACTCTGATATATTTCACTACATTGCAGTTCCTCTTTTGCATAGATCACTCAGTAAAACGAACTTAAATGATTTGTTTTACAAATGCCTTGCTACGGTTCATTTCAATAAAGTATTCAAACCATAGCTTGCTGCTATCCAATTTTTTCCTGAATTGCAGTAATGTGGAACAGGTGAAGCACAGTGTGTATCATACCACAGGACTGTAGAACTTCTGATAACACAAGTTTCAGCATGAGGTACACTAGATTGTAGTTTCACAAATTCAAGATTCAGCATAGGACTCATTGTGCTGCAGTTTTCACTGGATTGTGGCTTTGACTGCAATACAAAGTTCGCTGGTTTGCAAGCAACAAATATCACCAAAAATACTGGCTTCTCCCTGATGCAGCTTTTGATTTAGCTTAAAATCAATACAATACTATTTTTGTTATAATGCAAGCTTCCTGAGATGCAATGTCATCAACACAGAGATTTCTCGACAACATTCCCTGCAGGTTTATATGTGGGCAGCATTTTACCAAAATATAGCTCATTCTGCTATAACGCGATTAAAAAATTGTGGACATTGTTTGGATAACACAAACTTTCTATTGTATGGGTACAGCGATTTTCTATCAGTGATCTTCTGCAGTGCGGTTTTCTACAGTGGTTTTCCATAACATGATTGTCGATAGCGTAAGGTTGCAGAGGGACACCACTGTCGCATTATAGCAAAATAACCTGTAGACCCACTCCTCGTACTACAAGGAGCATCACCATTGAGTCAAGAAGCAACATTCCAGCAGTACTTGCTGTTTCTCTGTTTAAATGAGAATCTGACTTCCGGGGTTTCTGACCATTCAATAAGGATGGGTGTCATAAGAAGAGAAAAACTTGCATTTATATCATATTTCACACATGGATGTCTCAAAGCACTCTCCATTAACAAGATACTTATAAATATGTTGTCATATAGGAAATATGGCTACATGCACACAGCTTACCCTCACTAACAGAAATGTGAGAACAGCTAATCGAGGGATAAATATTGGAAAGGACACCAGGAATAACTCACCTGCTCTTCTTTAAAATAGTGCCACGAGACTTCTTACATCCATCTGACCAGGCTGAGAGGGCCTAGGATTAACACCTCATCTGAAAGATGGCACCTCCAACAGTGTGGTAGATGCATCCATTTGTCACACTTGACTTTTGTGCCCAGGTCTTGGAGTGGGCTTGAACCCAGAACCTTCACACACACAGAAGGCAAAGCTGTCAACTGTGCCACAGCTTACATCAACACTCACCAGTCAATGGCTCTTGCAGGGGTCAGAATCCAAAAAAGGTGCTGGAGGCTGCAGAAAGTAGAAGAATGGAGAGAAAATGTGGAAAACATGTTCTGATACTCATCTCTTCCCTGGAGGTGAAATTGGAGGCAGTGAGAGTTTAATCAGGATGGTAGCCAGTGACGAGAGGAGTTCCGCAGGGGTCTGTGACAGGACTACAACTGTTTACATTACACATTAATATTCTGGATGAAAGAACTGAGGGCATTTTTAAAAAGTTTGCAGATGACACAAAGATAATTGGAGGGATAGATGTAGCATTTGGGAAGCGGGGAGGCTGCAGGAGAAGTTAGACAAGTGAGGAGAGTGGGCAATGAAGTGGCAGATGGAATACAATGTGGGAAAGTGTGAGGTTATGCATTTTGGTAGGAAGAATAGAGGTGCAGAGTGTTTTCCAATGAGAAAAAGGCTTCAGAAATCTGAAGCATAAAGGCACGTACAAGTCCTAGTTCAGGATTCTCATAAGGTTAACATACAGGTTCAGTTAGCAGTTAGGAAGGCAAATGCAATATTGGCATTCATTTTGAGAGGGCGAGTATACAAGAGCAGGGATGTACGACTGAGGCTGAATAAGATTCTGGTCAGACCACATTTGGAATATTGTAAGCAGCTTTGGGCTCCGTATCTAAGGAAGGATGTGCTGGCTTTGGAGGGTATCAGGAGGTTTACAAAACAATTCCAAGGATGAAGGGTGTGTCATATGAGGAATGGTTAAGGAGTCTGGCTCTGCACTAGATGGAGTTTAGGAGGATGGGGGGGAGCTCTGATTGAAACTTTCAGAACATTGCGATGCCTGGAGAGAGTGGATGTGGAGAAAATGTTTCTACTAATAGGAGAGACTAGAAAGTAAGGCCACTGCCTCAGAGAGTGAAGGGGCAACTCTTTAGAACTGAGACGAGGAGGAATTTCTTTCAGCTAGAGGGCAGTAAATCTGTTGATTTCATGCTGGTGGAGGCTTTGGAGGCCAAATCATTGAGTGTATTTTAAGACAGAGATAAATAGGTTCTTGACTAGTAAGGGGACAAAGGTTATGGGGAGAAGGAAGGAGAATGGGGTTGAAAAACATATGAGCCATGATCAAATGGCAGGGCAGACTCAATGGGCCGAATGACCTAAATCTGCTCCTTTACCTTAATCACAAATGCTGTTCCCTGTGGATGGGAGACTGGCCAAACAGCCCTGGATGTTGTTAACACTAGGAATGAGGTTCCAAAGACACATCCAATGTCACAAACAATTTAATGATCTCATTACATCAGGCGAGGTGAGTGACATTAAACTTTAAATGTTATCTGCCACTTTTCCACAGTTTTCTCCTGCTCAGCACTCCTTAGACCAAAGCATCTTTCAGCTCCACTCATTCATTTGTTACAAGGCACCTCCACAAATCCAGGCACCATTCTTCCACACATGGTATCATTCATTCATCAGCACAATTCTCACATACTTTACCCTCTCCTTTCTCCAATTGCAGTAGAAGACAGATCACAGTTCCAGGAAGAGGTTGAGCAGCAAGGGTGGTCCTGCTGTTATAATCACCCTCACCACATCAGAAAGGAAGACTTTGATGATGAGGAGCTGAAGTGGCACAGTTATACAGTTATAGGCTGGGGTGGTGTTGGCAGCAAGAGAGGTTGGGGATTTCCCACAGACCTGATGACAGAACTTGATATACCACCTCCCTTTTCACAAAGCAGTTACTCATTTTGCACTGTACTAATTGAGATGTCAAGAAATGCATGAGGCTAATGATGAAACATGCTGTAGTGACTGGAATGAGATCAGCCAGATAGACCCCATGGAATTTGGGGCTGTTAACCTAGTCCAATTAAGGAGCCCTGGCTGACAGATATAAACAGGAGTGTCAGGGGTTCTGTTCACTGGAGGTGCTGGCTCTGAGCTAGCTGGGTCAGTGTCATGTAATATGCACATGTAATTAAAGTGGGACTCAATAACAGGATACATGCTTTGTGGAATTATTTCACTTTCTGCTTATCAGTACTAATCAATGTCTTTCATCTCCCACAGATATTTCAAGAGGAATAATGGTGGAGCATTAATAGGAGGAGGGTGAACACTGTGTCACATCATTTGCACACATACTGCAGTGATCAATTACTTGTTTGATTATGTGTGTCTATTAACTAATATCTGTGTATCAATAGCTATGCCTAGGTGTGGTAACAGAGAGAAAGAGTTATGATCATCATGAAAGTGAATTGTTGATATTAAATTTCCATTAGACACAAAATTCTTCATGGACTACTTCTTTTCTAGAACGAACAACCACTGACCTAAAATGGCTACTGAGATCACCTGACCATACATCGAGGCAGGCTGAGGAAATCCATCTGGAATAAAATAAACTATCTGCAATTAGATAAGCCAAAGACTCAAATCAGCCAATGTAATCAGTGTCAAGAAATTTACATCTCTTCTATAATTCATACTTGCATGACAAATTCACATATTGTGAGATGGTTGCAAGTGGAATATTCAGTACATAAGGGCAATGGAGCAAACTCAGAAATGTACAAATATACTGATCAACAGGTGCTTTCAGCAACAAAGTGAAAGGAAGTATGAAGTGACATCAGCAAGGACACTGCCAGCCCCACTCTCCTTATTTCTCTCAACCTCAATGTTAGTGTCCAGTGAGAAAACAACTTGCAATGGCAGCCATTTACTGAGAACTCAAGATCTACCAACATCATCCTGGAACAGAATATAAATCAAAGTCTAAACTGGCCTCAGGTTGGAAATATAACACCTCAAAATTTCTAAGGATATACGTTTTTTTAGGAAAAAATGTGTAGCCTATTCTTTCTGACTGTACCAGACACTTTATTCATTTTAAACGTATTGTCTGTATTTGTGTTTGATATTGTATTTTAATTATTTTTCTCAGGGTTAGTCAAAAATAAAATATTTATTTCCTCAATTAGAAGAGCCTTTTAATTTTGCTTCTTCGCTCTGATACATTTTAACTGAAATGTGATAGCTGTCTGCTAAAAGAAAATATTTTGACTGACAGGCAGTTAAAAAGAAGGGAACAAATCACCCCTTCTCATCCAGTTGTAACACAAGAAAACCAAACCTGAAGAAGCAGCTGGGGAATGCATACATTTTGAAAGGTCGAATCAAACTCCTTTTCAGAAATCTGGAGTGTGTAAGCTCTGTGTATCTTGAAGCTATAAAGTACAGGATGCCCTATCCCCATAGAGTCACACACACAGATCCCAGTGAGCACTATGATAGTTGTAGCTCAGTCACCTGGTGAGGACAGGTAGGTAGGAGCAGATGATGGAGATGGTATCAGCAGTGGAAGGTCCCCATCAGAAGGTACCATATATGCTAAGGCTTGTTCGTACAGCTGAACACAGATGCTGAGCCTTGGGCTTCATTCATGGAAAGACAACTTCTTCAGCAACAAAGAGATTACCAGCAACATTGCACTTCCTTTTAAAGAGACAAAATTGTATGGAAAATAAGTGCTGTAATATCTTGGGCATTCATGGTGTATCCACCTTTGTGGAAAGAATGTTCACCTGCATTCAGAATCAGACAAGGCAGGATCTGACTGCATGTTGATCTAGAATGATGATGTGTACCCTCAGTCTGCACTATAACAAGTAATGGAGGAAAGCCTCTCCTTGGACACCCAATGCCTCATGGGATTGCAGCCAAATCATTCCAGATCTTGGTCAGCAGGTGAGGTGCAATTGAACCATAAAGTGGAAAATGGACAAAAAGCACAAGACAGTAGGGACCCTATCTGAGGTGTACCCATTCCTAATACCTTGTTCTATTTTCTCAGCCAGACCCAAAATGCTGTTTACTGACTCAATGACAGGTCTTTCCCCTGCGGCTTTTATGGGCACTGACATCAACAGAATCTCTGTTGCAGGCATTTCATCAATCAGGGCAAGGGACTGCTGTTGGAACCATATTGTTCTATGATACAGAAAATAAAAGAGGATGAGGAAGGCTTATTTTACACACAAGAAAATCAGTTCAGTTGTGTATATGTTTCTTTTTAATGAATCAAATGCATTATTTGAGGTGTTCATCCTCATGCCTGCAATTGTGTCTTCAGGGGAATGGTATAAAAACATAAAAACATAATAAAAGCAGGAACTTCCTGCCTACCAGCCCATAACCTTTGATACCCTTTCAGGTCAAAGATCTATCTAACTAAGCCTTGAATATCCTTATTGATGCAAATGTCCAGTAACATAAACATCATGGTACCATTCACAATTCATGCCATTTAAAATCCAAGGTTTCTCAGAAACACAGCTCTAATTTTTGACACAATTTTATTGGAACTCTATGTTAAACAAAGACACAGGTAATGCTTTACGCAGTGTTTACTATGTTGCTGTTTTCATTATTTAACCCACTGCAGCAATTTCTTTTCTGCAGCAGCAATATCACTACATTGTGAGTTTCAATGACACGATACACTGGATCAAATTCCTTGCTCACTGGCGTATTATAATCTTAGCAAATTCATTAGATAGTAGCCACAGATTAGACTGTGATTGAGCTTGTGCTTATTTTTAAGGTTCACACCAGCAGCTTTCATTTATAATGCAAATTTTCCAGTCAGAGACAATCCATTGTTCTTCAGTGTTACATTTTGTTAAATTGATTGCACAGTGGTGCAGTGTATCATAGGATTTCCTATATTATGAGACACAGCAATATTGGACAACCTACAAGATTAATTATTATGCAATTTTGTGGCATTGTAGTCATTAGATTTTAATGTTACACTAGATTTATTGTAACAATTTTTTTTGTAATGCTGTTTTACAGATTTTACTCTGACACAATAGAATTGTGGGAACTAAGCCATAATTCTACTTCATTTGAAGTTCAATATAACACTGGATTTACTTTATCAAGTTTCCACATGCAAGTTTTGATGAAAAAACTCCAAAATATTGTTTTGTGAAATACCTATTTTAGTTCATTGTGTTCATGAGACATTAATTTGTTATCCGTAGTGTGCTGATTAGCATCTAGCTAGTCTTTAGGTAATTGAGAATAATGGTAAAAGTTGTTTAGCTTAGGTTGGGATGCCAACTCTAAGGATGACAGGGACCTGACAAGGCTATAGGCAGAAGAGAGCAGCTGTCACTTCTTATTGCCTTCAGAAGAGTTCCATTGCCTGCATCTTACTCTTAATAAATGATCCTAAAAATTTGAAGGTGGAAGGAGACAATTTTATGTCTGCTTTGTATGGTCAGTCAATTCATAAAACATGATTCTAGGATTGGTTACATCCTCTAATGACAGCAAAATAACCTATTCAGTCGCTGGTTACATTAGTCTGATTATACTACATTTCTTTCACTGTCAGCAAGCTTCATGAGCTATGTATTACCACAGATAGTTCCGCATTTTCTTCCCTTCCTCTCCTGTTGGCATTGAATTAGTTGGGCCATAGTTCCACAAGCCCTGACACCCTTCATTACCCGAGCTAATTGATAATCTTTCATGTGTATGTGTGCATGCTTAAACAGACAGGAGTGTTGGCACTGCAGGCTATCTGACAACCAAAGGCATTGCAGTGTTTTATTTCAGTCTGCTGATCCCCCAAAATACTGGGCATGCCTTTTCTGAGTTGTTTTGTGAGGATTATGTGCCCAAAATCAGTGATGATGTTTTAATATTATCCTCATGGATAGTCTTTCCATAGCTTATCATATAAGAAGCAATATTTCAGGAGTCAGAGCCCATATGCTGTATTTCATTTCACTATATTCACTATGTAATGTACTGGGTTTTGTTTCGATCAACCATTTCTTTACCTTAAACAGTTGTAAGACAAAACTATATATTAAAATATTCACTGCCTTTTTAAAGGTTTCCAGTTCATGCCTCTCCTTCCAGTTAAACATTTCAAAATTACCCAGTATCTCATGTTATAAGCAATCTCCTGCTCCAAATGCACTAGGAGCACCTGAATAAATCAAATGTTCTAAAATAAAATACTACTGGCACTCAGTAAATGATGAGCATAAAGCCAATTCCCATCTGAACCAGAAAATCTATCCAATTGTGTATATCTTATTTACATATATTTATCTCTTCTCTATTTGGTCCTTATCCAATTAAAATGGAGTACACAGATGGAGCAAAGCTACATTTCTTCACAGATGCAATAATAACTTGTTACATGAAGAGATTTATTTAGATATTGCTGTGGCATTTGACAAACAGACATTTTGTCTTTATTTATCTCACTATAATATGCATAAATGCAATATTATTGTAGCAGCAAATGATTTTTTTAAAAAAACAATGAGATGTGTCACAGAAATTCATCAGCGAAATATGCAAACCAGCGGAACCACAACTAAATTACTAACTGTAATTCACTCAATGGTATCCTATTATTCAATATGCAATTATGAAAATTCTTTTGATTAGATTACATTCTGTATTCCCAGGTATTCATCATTCTAAATATAGTATTTACTTGTCAGACCTACTGTTCCATTAATGTTCTCAGTTCCTATCACTACCTACTATGCTCTTTCTTTTGCAATGAAAATATGAGATCAGGGACTCCTCATTCACCATTATCAACGCTTCCCTAAAGCTTGTGATATCTTTTCTTTCATTCTCTCTTTCTTGCTGGCTTTGTCTCATTTTTTTCTTCCTTCTCTGCTTTGACTGTTGGTTCCTGAATATAGATTTAAGCCATCCTGCTCAATTCACTACCCTCAACAGCAAATAACTTGAGAATTTAATTCTCAATAATTTGAGAAGTTAATTTTATACCACAGTCTTTCACAACTTTCCCTATATTTCTTGTTCCTATCCTAAAATCTCTGAGTCGGGGGTGTTATTTTCATAGGTAGGCTATAAGAAGCAAAAGCAAAGGAGCATCAACTACACCAATTCATTTAATTACTCAACTCTTAGTAGTCCAGCTAGTTTTAATCAACAAACCAGTCAATAAACTTACTTCACATTGACATCTGTAATAATGGGTAGCATGGTAGCTCAGTAGTTAGCACTGCTACCTCATAGTGTGAGGGCCCTGGGTTCAATTCTAGCCTTGGATGACTGTCTGCATGGAGTTTGCACATTCTCCCTGTGTCTGTTGGGTTTCTACCAGGTACTCCGGTTTCCTCTCATAGTTGAAATTTGTGCACATTATGTCAATTGATCATGCTAAATTGCCCTGTAGCGTAGACTTGATGGGCTGAATGGTCTCTATCTGCACTGGAGGGATTGTATGATTCTTCTACATTAAAGGAGGTATTTTTGTGATATGACAATGAAATATACTAAAAATGCAATGCTTCACAAATAATAATGACAAGAGGCGTTGCAGTGAATATAGAACTGGTGAATTAACATACAGAGAGACAAAGGAAAAATGCATATGTTATAGCAATTAAATATTTGTATATCAAAAGCAAAAGTTATTATTTTTCTGAATAATGGCAGCTGTAAGAGTAGTACAGGTGATGGCATAATTTTTTTCAGTTTTAGGCAGTTAAGTGAGAATATATTATAAGTATTCCAGATATGAATACAGATCAGCCTTAAATATATTAGGTTGGAAAGGGACAGCTTGGGACACTTTATTGAACTGCTTTTATGCACAAGTGTTGGACTTAGCTGATATTTTAAGTTCAATGAATACTGTCGGAAATTCTAGAATCAAATGAGGTAGAACTATAATTTGTTTTAACCCTCAGGTTTTAGTATCCAAAGTCACAGGGACTTAGGCCATTTCCTATTAGCACATTGTTCCAGATATCAACATCTTACAAACAGCACAATCATCTCTCTTTTATTAGATACTTAAGAGAATGAGCACTAAAATCTAAATTGGTTTAGATTGAATAAGCAGCAGGATAGATCATAATTGCTTTTGAATTACAGCATCATTATTATTACCATGATTGCCATTGAATGCTTTATTATATATTTTTATTTGCATGTATTTTAATTTATATATACACACATTTATTTTATGTATTTTTTAATATATTTATTGTGTTGATAATGGGAAATAATCCGTATCCATAAGAGAGTCAGTCATGACTTGGGAAATTTAGGAGCAACAAAGGCAATGATAATGAATAGCAGTTTCAGTTGTAACAGATGAGCAAATGGCTTTCCAAATGAAATTCTATGCTTTAAACCTTGCAGATTCTGGGCATTGAATTGCGAGAGTTCAATGAGTCTTTTTTGAGTGGGTGAAGTGCGTCCTTCGGAGAAAGTGGAGTCTCAAACCAAAATGTTGGTACTCAAATACACTGAGTTCACAAATAAGAATTTGCTGTTGCCTCAATCACAGATTGCTGCCAGCTAAATTCTGGTTTTATTCACTCCACCCCCACACACACACACACACATTCATTTTCCTGCAAGAGGACTGAATTTTGGGGATTGGTATGTAAGAAGTATAAATCGTTTTTATACAAACCTGTTTGTTTGTCGATAGCATTTATCACTGTTGAAATGCTTCTCTGCTGCAGGAGGCTTTGCCTTTTCTAGCTCTGTTTCCAAAAGTAAGAGCTCAATATTATAGTCATTATTACAGAGATTATAAGTAAGACCAGACATCAGGTCTCACTTCTTCAAGATTCTAAGCTGTTCTGTCAAAGAGTACATATGACATCATTGCAGTGGATGGTGCTTATGGTACTTCAGTATTAACCCTGTTCAACCCATATATAATGATCCCTGTAATTCTAGATTCCCTAGTCAGTGGAACAACCTCTCAATATTTACACTACTAAGGACCTTAAAAAGATTAAATGTTGCAGGGAGATCTCTTTTCATTGTTCTTAATTCTGAGAATGTGGGCATAACCTTCTTAATCTTATTTTATAGAACTACACCTCATTGAGATAGTGCATTGGAAATTAAGCCCCACCAATCCCAGTCATCACAAAAGTTAAAGATTTTCAAAAGTAAGCAACAATTTACTTTTTTTTACATGGACCGGGTTTCTTCATTTAAATGAATTACCATTTATTTCAAATAAATAGATTCTAGCTACAACAGGTAAACAATTATGACTTGTTGATCTAAAACTTCTACTAATTAAAACTCTAAACTCCCCTATAAAACTCTGTCTACATACATATGCAAACTGATGCAGACAGACATAAAAAACATGGGTGTTATGGAAGGGAAGGGAAGACTGGGCAGGTAGTTCATCAATCTCTGTTCATAGGGTTCAATAAAATGATCACAATAATTTTGGCTTGTCACGACTTGCTGCTTCTTGATCACCCTTCGAAGGGTACTTGCAATTGCTTGCAGGGGAGGAGGGGATCTGGTTCACACTTACAAAGTATCTGACTTAATATTATGAATCACAGCTCACAGAATCTGCTGAAGGAAAATGAATTGGCTTTCTTTAGGCTTAAAGTGTTTTTGTTTACTGCAGAGGGAGGGATAATTCCCTCCTTTTCAGATGTCCAATGAATTCTGACTAAACATTCATGCCCATAAGCTGTTCAGCTACCTAGGAGCCAATCACATACTTGTTGCCAGGCAGAAGACCTTTGTCATTGACAATTGTTCATCATGCCACAGACCAATCAGCTATGTGTTGCTGCCTGAATCTTCATTGTCCATATCCCCAACCACAGATTGTCTGCAATAAGCTCCCCCGTTGCTTGAACAAAAGCACTTAGAACTAATGTCAGGCAACTTGCTTTTAATAAGTGCAGTAATCCATTCTACAATTCTTGGTTGTAAAAACATTCCATTTCCCACTTCAATCCACAATTAAAAATATAGAAAAAAAATGCTTTTTGCAATGGAATAATCTTTTCATTTCAGAAATCAATTCAGTGAACATTTCTTGCACTTTCTCTACAGCAATATATTGTGCTCAGTCATTTATCTACAGAAACATGCCTGGGGGATACCCAAGTCATCCGCATGAAATTTGTTCTAGTGTTTGTTTAATTAAGAGTTTTGCCTGGATTGAAACTATTTGATTATTTAGTCCCAGTCAAGCATATATATTTATATCTATATAGGCTTTTACCTTTCTATCATCTCACAAGATATCTTTAAATTGGAATTGTCAGGCTAGATAACTTCCATGCATAGATCAAAAAGAATACTTATGTAATAAAGCTACTTATGTAATCATTAGTCATACAGTTGTGATTGGATTTTGACTGTACAGGAGAAACTCAACCATAAGAATATGTATTGTATTAACTGCATCTTTTTGCTTGATCTTTTAGTGATGAATACATTTGTAAGACCATTAAAGTTCAAGTCAAAGTCGAGTGTAATGTTACTCCACCACTTTTGGATGTCCAGGCAAATGACATTAGCAGCTGAAAGGATCTCAATTGGACTTCTGACCCCTCCCTCGCCATTGCTTTGGATTCACCTGAAGACACCCGGGCATGTGAAAACGTTGGTTGGGATATAGAACTCACTGTGAGAATACACAGTAGTACCATTAAAGTTCAAGTCAAAGTCGAGTGGAATGTTACTCCACCACTTTTGGAAGTCCAGGCAAATGAAGTCCAGACATTAGCAGCTGAAAGGATTTCTGACCCCTCCCTCACCATTGCTTTGGATTCACCTGAAGACACCCAGCATGTGAAAATGTTGTTTGGGATATAGAGCTCACTGTGAGAATACGCAGAAGTACAAGATATATAACATTCAGAGCAAGAACGTTTCAAAGCACTTTCATGACAGGTTCATCTAGAACTATTGATGTATTTCACATTAAAAAGAAAGATGAGCTGGAATTACTGATTTCAAGTTCATTGTGCAGGTAAAGTTATAACATAACTCTATACCATGGATAACACACTAGTTCTTGGAGTTTTGTGAAGTTGTCATTGATTCAGAATAAATCAAAGGGGAAGAAAAAGCAAAGGTCATTAAAACCAAATCAAGATTCCCAGTCGTGTTTGAAATGTGATCTTTCCTTATTATTCTGAATAATAGATTCTTCTTTATAATGGTACAACAGAAAGTTGTAAATGAGATTCTTGCCTGAGCTACTGACAGACAGTGGCTTTATGCTGGGTGCAGTGGCACAGATAGCACAGCAATGCAGAATTTATAATAGACATGCCCTGCAAGCATGAATTCCTTTCATCCATCTTTGAAACTCAGCCTTTTAAAAAGAACCACGGTTGAATTATTGATGTCTTCATGATGACACACATGGCATTGTGAGGACGCGTTTGTTTTTCTGACAATGCTACTGAACTACAATACTGCTGTTTACACAAGTTAAAGTTTTCTATTCAGTTACCATTTTTCAATCACATAGAGGCTTCCTAGCCTGCTACTTGTGTGTAACTCTGATGCTTTTGATGCTTCTGCCATTTGTGCTTCCTCACTGTCTAGCTCATAGAGGAAGCTTGTATTCATCTTTAAAAATTCTCTTTATCAGACAGTAATGGGCACTTAAGGTCTCCTGGTAAGGCCACCTCATTATAATTCCAAATATATCCATTGTGATTTGTACTTGTGCTGTGTAACTTCTTTTCTATAAGCGCTTTTAAGAATTGCATATTACAATAAAATGAGGCCATTCACTCTATTTAAGGCTTTGTTAACTTGTAAATATCTCCAATATATTATGCTACAAGTGTGGAAAAAATATACACCTGCAACCAGTTTTTTTAAATAAGAGCTTGGCAGTGCATGTGTGCAACTTCTTACAATCGGGGGCAAGGTGAGGGGCTTTAGGGGCAGTCAGATCCCTTTTCTCAAACCCCTCTTGGTCAGTTGCAACAATTATTTTAAAACTTCTCTTAGTATCCTGCTCTATCACACATCATCATCCGGAGGCTCACTGACAATATTACCTAGTAAGGTGATGAAACGTCCGGAAACGAACCTTCCAGCTCAGCGAGAAAACCTACATCGAGATCCTCAACCTGAGCCACAGTTCTTCTCAAAACTCGTTATCACACATCAATTAAAGGTGCAACTGCCAATTGGGCCAATTACAAAGTTTTATTGAGTGAAAGAAATAAAAAATCTACTGATGTTGAGAAAATATCGTAAAAAGTCAACATCAAATATGCACGTAAACACGGGCAATAATTTTAAAATGTGCAATGTCTGGTTCAGACAGGGAGAATAATTGTTACACAACTGTGATACATTTTGAGAGGTCAAATGCAGGAGGAAAGTAACTAATAAATGGTAGGATCCCTTAGGAGCATTGACGTATCGAATAACATTAGGGTGCATCTATAGCTCCCTGAAAGAGGTATCACAAGTGGATAAGGTGTAAAGAAGGCATATGGTACACTGGCCTTCATTGGTCAAGGCACCAAGTATAAACATTGGAAAGTCATGTTGCAGTTGTATAAAACTACAGTTGGGCCACTCTTGGAATATTATCTGCAATTATGGTTGCCACAGTATAGGAAGGATGTAGAGACTTTGAAGATGGTGGAAAAGAGGTTTACCAGGATGTTGTCTGGGTAGAGTGCATTGACTATAAGCAGAGGTTGGACAAACTTGGATTGTTTCACTAGAATGATGGAAGCTGAGGGGTGACCTGATAGAAATATATAAAATGATGAGAGGCATGGGATAGCATGGACAGTCAAAGTCTTTTTCCCAGAATGGCAATGTCAAGTACTAGGAACATAGGTTTAAGGTGAGAGGGGGAAAGTTTAATGGAGATGTGCAAGGCAAGTGTTTTACATAGAGGGTGATAGATACCTGACATGCGCTGCTAAGGGAGATAGTACAAATAAATACAATAGTGATATTTAAGAAGCATTTAGGCAGACACCTGAACAGGTAGGGAATAGAGGGAAATGGACTTTGTGAAGGCAAATGTTATTACTTTAGAATTGCATTATTGTCAGCCCAGACCTGGTGAGTCTAAGTGCGTGTACTGTTCTGTGTTCTCTATGTTTTATATACACAATTTGAATGTCCTTAGAGTACTTAATGTGTTAAGATTTTTAATCACAGGCCATTGTTATTCAGAATTACATCCTGAGAAAGGTTTGAAAATGTCTTTTGAGTTCTTGATGAATTTATTCCCTAAATTTATTGCTTAACAGGGCATTGTTTTTGAGATAGAGAAAATGAGGACTGCAGATACTGATGAGTCAGAGTCGAAACGTGTGGCACTGGAAAAGCACAACAGGTCAGGCAGCATCTGAGGAGCAGAAGAGTCGACGTTTTGGGCATATGCCCTTCATCAGGAATGTTTTCTAGATGCTGAGTGAGACTGTGAGGAGTGTGCAGCGGGTCAGCATCTTTGTGAAGCAAAACTGAGAGGATGCTGAGCATGGAAGCCTTGAAAGGTTTCTCCAACTGGAGAACTGATAACAATGTACAGGAAAATGGTAGATTATTTACACTCAAATTTAGAACCAGTCTTCACAGCGGAGGACACTCCAAGCCAACATCTAATGAGCAAGATGCTCATGGGAGGAAAGATTTTTTTAACCACTCTTTACCACTGGCACAAAGTATTATGACAAACTAAGCAGACTGAAGACAGATTATTCACAAAGACCTGATGGCCTGCATCTCAGGATTTTACAGGAAGTGGCAGTAGAGAGAGTGCATGTGTAGGTTAAAATGCTCTAGAACTCATTTGATTCCAGGAAGGTTGCAGCAGATTAGAAAACTGCTAATGTGATGCGGCTGTTCAAAAAGGAAAGGAGACAGAATGTAAGAAATTATAAGTATGTAAGTTAGCTCGCTGAGCTGGAAGGTGTTTTCAGATGGCTCGTCACCATGACTAGGTAACATCAACAGTGAGAGTCTCCGGTGAAGCGCTTGTGAAATGCCTCACCTCTCTAGTTATAGGTCTTGGTTTCTTAAGGTGGGTGATGTCATTTCCAGTTTATTGATGGAGTTCTAGTTAGAATACCAGGCCTCTTAAGAATTCCCGTGCATGTCTTTATTTCACCTGTCCTAGGATGTGTGTGTTGTCCCAGTCAAAGTGGTGTTCTTTTTTGTCTGCGTGTATGGAAACTAGTGATAATGGGTCAGGTCTTTTGGTGGCTAGTTGGTGTTCATGCATCCTGGTGGCAAGTTTTATGCTTGCTTGTCTGATGTAGTGTCTTCTCAAACATTGGTAAGAAATTATAAACTATTTAGCCTAATTAGCCAAATCTTATAGAGTCTACTGTTAAGGAAGAAGCGGCAGGTCATTTAGAAAAGCCCAACACAATCAAACAGAGTCAACATGGTTTTGTGAAAGTGGAATGATGTTCAATAAATGTCCTATATTTCTTTGAGGATATAACAAACAGAAGTAATAAAAAGATACAAATAGATGTCCTATATTCGGATTTCCAGAAGCGATACAATATGGGGCCATACAAAACATTATTGCATATGATAGATACTAATGCTATTGCAGGTAATATATTAACATGGATTGAGGATTTCTTAGCACACAGAAGATAGAGAGTTGGGACTAATGGAAAGATGTAATTAATAGAGTACCACAAGGTTCAGTCTTGGAGCCTCAATTATTTACTATCTAAATAAATGACTTGCAGCAGGGGGCAGAGTGTAATGTATCCAAATTTGCTGATGATACAACAATAGATGGGAAGGCATGTTGTGATGAGGACATAAACAATCTGCAACTTGATATGGATAAAGTTAAAAATCACACAATACCAGGTTATAGTCCAACAGGTTTATTTGGAAGCACGAGCTTTCGGAGCACCACTCCTTAATCAGTTGATGAAGGAGCGGTGCTCCAAAAGCTAGTGCTTCCAAATAAACCTCTTGGACTATAACCTGGTATTGTGTGATTTTTAACTTTGTCCACCCCAGTCCCACACCAGCACCTCCAAGTCTTGATATAAATTAATTGGTTAAGCGGTCAAAAATTGGCAATTGGAGTTTTTGGCAGGAAAATGTGAGGTCTTGCATTTTGGTGGGAAGAACCAAAAAGCAGACTATTATTGAAATGGAGAGAGATTCCAAAACATATCCAGCACTGATAGATTTCGGTTTTCTTGTTCATGAAACACAAAGTTGGTACACAAGTACAGAAAGTAATTAAGAAGGCATATGGAATTTTGGCCTTGACTGCTCAGGGTTTGGAGTTCAAAAATAGGGAATTATTTTTACAACCGTACAGGATTTTGTTGAGGGCATACCTGGTGTACAGCTTTGTTCCAGATATTTAGGAAAGGATATTGGCATTGGAGGAAATTCAAAAAAAGAATCACGAGCTGATTATTGGAATGAAGGGGTTGATTCAGAGAGAACAGCTAAACAGATTACTCCTTCAATCATTAGAGTTTAGAAAAGTAAAAGATGATCTTATTGAAAAATACAAGATTTGAGGGGACTTGACAGTAGATATTAAGAAGATATTTTTACCAGTGAGGGAATCTCAAACTAGGGTCATAACTATAGAATGAGGGGATATTCATTTAAAGGAGAAAGTGAGGTCTGCAGATGCTGGAGATCAAAGTTGAAACTTTATTGCTGGAACAGCACAGCAGGTCAGGCAGCATCCAGGGAACAGGAGATTCGACGTTTCGGGCACAGGCCCTTCCTCAGGAAGGGCCTGTGCCCGAAACGTCGAATCTCCTGTTCCCTGGATGCTGCCTGACCTGCTGTGCTGTTCCAGCAATAAAGTTTCAACGATATTCATTTAAAACTGAGAGATGAATGATTTTCCTCCCTGAAATAGATAGATTTTTCAAGTATCAAGTAGCTGAGGGTTGTGAGAAGCTGGCTTGAATGAAATGTTGAGGCCTGGGGAAGATCAGTCATAATATGGAATGGGTGGCAGGATTGAGGGGTTGAATATTCTACTCTTGATGCTATTTCTTATGGAGCTCGCTGCTGCAGAAGGCTATGGAGGTCAAGTCATTAAATGTAAAGATGGAGATAGGTAGCTTCTTCACAGTAAGATGATCAAAGGTCATGTGAAGAAGGCAGGAGAATTGGGCTGAGAAACATATCAGTTGTGATCATTAGGCCAGATGGACTAATTAGATTAGATTCCCCACAGTGTGGAAACAGGCCCTTCAGCCCAACAAATCCACACTGACCCTCCGAAGAGCAATCCACCCACACCCATTCCCCTACACCTAACATTAGGGGCAATTTAGTATGGCCAATTTACCTAACCTGCACATCTTTTGGGCAGTGGGAGGAAACCGGAGCACCCGGAGGAAACCCACGCAGACACAGGGAGAATGTGCACACTCCACACAGGCAGTTGCCCCAGACACGAATTGAAACCGGACCCCTGGTGCTGTGAGGCAGCAGTGCTAACCACTGAGCCACCGTGCTGCCCTCATTCTGCCCCTATATCTTAGTTTATAGACAGGGAGAGAGAAATCTTAGTCCTCATTGTTGCGATTCAGAGGTGCCAGTGTTGAACTGGGGTGGACAAAGTTAAAAATCACACAACACCAGGTTATAGTCCAATAGGTTTATTTGGAGGCACTAGCTTTCGAAGCACTGTTTCTTCATCAGATGATTATGGAGCAGAATCATAGGACACAAGATTTATGGCAAGAATCATTGTTTCCACCCATGTTTTTTCTCAACCATGGGTTTCTCTCAACTCCACTGCTGAAAAGCAGCTGTTGCAATATAGTTCAATGTGTATTCCTAAATCTGGGCTCACTGTCTTTCCAAGCTAGCGAATTGGCAAATGAACTTTTCATTTCCCAGTATGTTAATTATTATACAAATGTGAATTAAATCAGGAGATGTGAAATTCTTCATGTTGACTGAATTGCCAGGGTTTGATGCTTTTAGAAAAAAATGACAATTTCAGTGTGAACAGTCTTGTTTATTCCAAATGATAGTCACAAAGCTTGCATTCAATCTATAGCCAGGTGACCAGTTCACCCAATTTATGTCCACGTTTATTCGTTTTTTAAAAAAAATCTGCAAAAGGCTTTGACATCAATAATCTGATAATGAAAGATGAAATTTGATAGTTCACTTTTGCCGCAATTGTAAAAATATCCATACATTGGCAATCTATTAATGTGCATAGCTCTATGCCCAAAACCCAACACATCAGCAGTTGCAGAGTCACAAACAAAAACAGAAATTCCTGGAAAAGCTCAGCAAGTCTGGCAGCATTTGTGGAGAGAAGTCAGAGCTCACGTTTCGGGTCTAGTGACCCTTCTTCAGAACTGATGATAGCCAGGAAAACATTGTTGTTTTCTGCAGAAGATAGGGTAGAGAGAGAGGGTAAGAAGTAAACAATAGGTGAAGATGGAGCCCAAAGAGAGAGAGAAAAAAACAGTTTGACAGACAAAGGAGTGGCTAACGGTCAGTCAAGAACAATAAATAGCTTCTAATGGGACTTATCAGTGGCTAACAGTGGGTAGTGCGTAACAGCAGACCATGTGACAAGGCTGAATGTGTGGCGGGGTTGGGGTAAGGACATTGAAGAAAGTACCTCAACCCCTAAAACACTTGAACTCAATATTGTGTCCAGAAGGAGTAAAATGAGGTGCTGTTCTTCCAGCTTGTGCTGAGCTTGACTGGAGCATAGCAGCAAGCCTGATACAGAGATGTTGGCCAAGGAACAGGGTGGAGTGTTGAAGTAGCAGGCAACTGGAAGCTCAGGGTTTGTTTTTGCAGACAGAATGTAGGTGTTCTGCAGAAGTGTTAAACCAGTCTATGCTTTGTTTCCCCAGTGTAGAGGAGACCATATTGTGAGCAGCGAACGCAGTAGACTACATTGAGTGAAGTGCAGGAAAAGCGCTGCTTCACCTGGAAGAGATGTTTGGGCCCTTGGCTACTGAGAAGGAAGGAGGTAAATGGGCAGGTGTACACCTTCTCCAGCTTCAGGGGAAGGTGTCGTGAGGCTGTGGGCGGCGGTGGTGGGGGGAGGGGGAGGTGGTGATGTTGAGAGTGAAGGAGGAGTGGACCAGGGCGTTGTGGAAAAAATGGTCCTTGCAGAAATCTGACAAGGGAGGGGAGAGGAATATGTGTCAGTTGGTGGCATCCTGTTGGAAGTAGCAGAAATGGTGGCTAATGATCCTCTGGATGTGGATGCTGGTGGAATAGTAGGTAAGGACAGATGGCAGAGTCTCACCTCCTGAAGCATTACACAGCAAATCCCTTCCCTCCACAGCAAAGGATTATTTCATTGAGTTTACTGGAAGTTTGCATCATTTGAATGGCAGTTCTATTGATGTCAAGTCCATTGTCCATCTCAAACTTCAAGGCAAATATAATATGCCATGAGCCACAGTGTGGCATAAATCCCAAAAACATTGGAACAGTAAAAAATCAATTACTCTAAACCATTTACTTTTAAGTCAATAGTAAGAGCACGTTTCCTGGATTTTAAACCTGTTTTCTCAGTCATTTGGGATGAAGATAATAATGCAGAGAAGTCTTGGATACACGGTGTTGACATTATTTATCTGGCTCAAAAGATTCTCAGCCTGAGGGCCATCAAAGCTGTAAAGCCTCATTCCTACTGCTTGCAAACACGTGAATGACTTGGGTGCATGTACAATAAAACAAAAGGTTTTGACATTTTGCTATGAAAAATAAGTCATTATACATTCAAAAGTAGAACACTTGAGGCAAGTGCATAAACATCAATCTATTTGATCCATGAACATCTTTACATCGTGTTTGGGAAATAATTGATTGAAATAAAAGAAAGCCTCTACTATTTAATTCTGAGCTAAGATCCATCAAGATGTTACCAGACAGTTTGCATGTTAAGCTTTCCTTGTACTGATACAAAGCCCTAGTGACTGAAGTGCCTTCAAATTTCACTGAAGAAAGAGTGACTTGTTTAATTTGAACTTTTTCTGTAGATTTCTTAAATTATTAAAGCTTTTTTCAAACAAAATAGTTTAAAATAGTGTTCCTAAATTCTGAATGAAGTTTGGCATAGTACATGTGTTTGAGATAGCAGCTATCAATAGAATAGTTGATTATGTTGTAGAAAGTGACATCTAGCCACATTACAGTCAATGTCTGAAAGGACTTACTCCCAGATAATCTTACAGGGATTTCTCTCCAATCTGTATATACACAGTTCAATAAACAGTTACCAAGACAAGCCCTAAGCACTCTTACAATGGGAATGACACCCAGCAGTACACAGTGCTGCAGGAAAATTTAAAATAGAGGAGAGCAGCAGCCGGCATTATTAAAATAGACCAAGAATTAAGCAGCTGTGCAGTAAAATCAGAGCAGATAGCAGCAGAGTCAAAAGTGGACATGGCAGTCTCAACTAAGGATCAACAAATCATGGGGAAGATATCAGGAAACACAGAGCAAAAAGGTTCCAACAGAATGCCAAATGTCAAGGCCGTTGCAATGTAGGGATAAGGGAGGTCGACATTGCACAGAGTGGCCATACTCCAGCAATAGGCAAATCCTCACAGCACCTGGCCTTCGGTGATAAGCTAAAAGCCCATCAGCAGGTGAAACCTTTGTCCAGAGCAAGGGCAAACAGCAATCAATGACACAGGATCAGACCAGCAACAAGATAAAAGTGGCATAAACCACAACTAATGGACCCAAGACAGGCAAAAGCAAGTATGATCTCATGCCTGCACAACATGCTGCAATGTTACTGCTATGGTATGTGTCTCAATTAGTATGGCTTTAAGACCCATTCTCATAATATCATCTCATATCACAGCACATGACCTGATGATTAAAACCAGGTTGATGGGAGGATTGCACTGGCAATTGAGCTCCATTACTCCATGAGACATCCCAAAAGTGTAAATGTTCAACTGAATCACCAAGATAGTTAAATTGCTTACTTTCTAGTGTTTTCCAGGACAAAACAAAAGACGCCCATCAGGTTTTATCAATAAACACCAAAACATTTTTATTATAAACAGTCTATAACAAGTAGCAAAATGGATTTTGAATAACCACTATCAAAATGTAAACTGCAACTCCTTTGAACTGAAACACATATGCATTGGATGGACTGGATGAGCTGGGACTCTGCAGAGCTGCAATGAGTGGGAAATGAATTGGCTTAAAAAGAAAATGCTGTGCATCAAGATGCCAAACCATAATGTTAGTTTGAGGTGGCTGTCCAAAATATCTTCCTTTTTCCACTGATGAGATCACATTTCTGTTGGCCACAGGGTGATGGAAATGCTTTAGTGTGTGTCACTGCTCAGTTAGACCAGGGTCTTATATCCCATTTCAGTTTTCAGAATCCTTGAGCATTGTATCTTACAAAACAAGAAAGGGTGGAACAATGAGTGCAAAACCTCTTTACCAACTTCTCCACAACTGTAAAGGTTTTCTATTCCAGACTGGAAACTCCGAGGAGGCTTGTTTCAACTGCCCCACTCCCCAAACAACTGAATTCAGGGCAGAATCTTACTGGAAATCAGCAAGGTGTTATTTGTTGGCAAGCTTCATATCAGGTTTTTCTCTGGCAAGGCCCAGAGAGTTTTCTTGCTATGGCATCCCAAATGTCTCTCTTTACCCATCCTTCATGCCCAAATCGCACCCTTTTATCCTACTCCTCCACTCACTGTAGGTGGATGTACCTGTCACTACTTGGATATCCTGGCAATGGCATTGTATTGAAAATGCTCACGGGTTGCCTGTCCAAGGATGCCATGCACAATTCAATTTATTTTCCCCAGATATGGGAGAGAAGGGAAAATTGGCACTCTGTTTCTTGGACAGGGACCTGGAAGCACTGGCTGGTGGGGTAGCATCAAGGAAAGCTGACCTCTTCCTCAAAATCTGAGAAAGGAGGCCATGACACCAGAAACTAACAGACCGAGGTTGCCACCTCAGTCCATGAGGTCACATAGCTTGGAGGGACACCCAGCAATGGAGGAGGAAGATCAATTACCTTCTTTGCTCTGCCAGTTTCTACCTGCTAACTCATACTTACTCCATCGCAGATACACAGCAATTTCTTTCCTCACCCACACTAATAGAGCTCCCCCCTATTCCCCAGCCACCTCCTTGCCCACACCACTATCTGTGCATGGCCTCTGTGCTGCCTACTCACACACTCGGACACCTTAACATTTATCCCCCACCTGCACCAGCACTAACAGCTGTACCAACTATTTTCATCTCACTCAATCCCTCCCTTTGCCTCATTCCAGGCAAGAAATAGTCCACAAAAGACCGCAGACCAAGTGTGGGGTGCCCAACATTTAGCTTCTGACCTCGTATGGAGAGCTCAACCTAGCCCTGACAAGGGCAGGATCGGGACTGCCCCATTGGAAATGCCAATGCATCCATGTCCCAGCAGCCAAGTAAGATGCCTTGTCCAATGCTGTGTTGTTGTCACTATCAATGTATTCTCAACATGGCCGACCTTCCATCCCTTGTTTGTGACTCATCCTCTGCTTTGTCTCCTGAAGGTATGAGCAGTATTAGCACAGTCTCCAAGGTGGCCCCACAAATAGGCCCTCCCTTACCTCTGAGGAGGAAGCCCTAGATCCCTTACAGGATGCATTAGCAAAGTTGCCTGCTGCACCCTCCACCTGTGAGACTGACACCTTAGTCATCACTTTAGCTCAATTAGAGTTGGGAATTCCTACTGATGAGCACATCACTGTCACATCTTCACAGCTGGCCAAGGGAGGAAGGCTGAAGGTCACCGACATTTGGAGGACTGTTGAAGACCAGGCACCTACTCAGTGCCAGGCAGGAGAAGGGTCCAAGGTGTTGGCCATTAACAACTTCATAAAAATGCAAAAGCAAACACAGAGGCAGCAGTATGAAGCACTGAGCAAGTAGACACAACGCTTATGGATCCTCTGCAAAGTGTTTAACATTCTGCTGCCTCTGGAGCCTGCCATGGAGAGCCAGGTCAGTGCTCTAAGTGTCTGCTGACTATATACACAGACCTGTACTCCATTGTTCTAGCCAGTAAGCACCAATTGCAAGGCAACAGGGAAACAAGGAACTTTGACTTACCGTAGGTGCCACATCCTCACAAGGAGACAGGGCAATGCCCAGAAGATCTCAGCCTGAGGAGGAACCACATACAGGGCCTCCGACAGAAATGGCCTCTCCAGATATGATCGTGACTTCCACCTCCACCCCCATCCCAGTAAAAGTTCAATCTCGTAAGGATACAACTTACAGTCATAGAGTCATAGAGATATACAGCACAGTAACAGACCCTTCAATCCTACTCATCAATGCTGACCAGATATCCTAAATAAATCTAGTCCCATTTACCAGCATCTGGCCCATATCCCTGTAAACCCCCTTCCTGTGCATGTACCTAAACAGATGCCTTTTAAATGTTCCAATTGTACTAGGCTCCACTACTTCCTCTGGCAGCTCATTCCATACACACACCACCCTCTGGGTGAAAAAGTTGTACCTTGGATCCCTTTTAAATCTCTCCCCTCTCATCCTAAACCTATGCCCTCTAGTTTTGGACTCCCATCCCAGGAAAAAGACCTTGTCCATATAACCTATCCATGCCCCTCATGATTTTATAAACCTCTATAAGGTCACACCTCAGCCTCCAACGCTCCAGGGATAATTGTCCCAGTCCATTCAGCGTCTCTCTATAGCTCAAGCCCTCCAACCCTGGCAACATCCTTGTAAATATTTTCGGAACCCCTTCACGTTTCACAACTTTTTTCCTTTTTGGTAAGACACACTCTGTACCTTCTAGACACAAACAACCCTAAGGGCCACCTTCCTAAAACTCCAAGGTCACTGGATTCCACTGCAGAGGAGGCTGCCTCCAGCCCAGCAACAGACCTCAGGGTTGCACTCAGACATAACAAGTGGGAAAGAAATAAGACAACCTTCAGAGGACACAATCAGTGTAACTAGTGACACTTTATTGTAAGTACATTCTCACATTTGTTTATGAATGTATACTTTTCACCATCAGTTGTGTCAGTGAAAATGTGTCTCCCAGCTACCACCAGAATGAAGGGACAGAGTGTAGCCATCCTTACTGCTTCAAGATGTGAAGTGAGGAGCTCCTGCAATATGTTAGTGGAACTTGGGAGGTGCTTGCTACTTTGACAACTACAGTCAATTCATCCAGAACATAATATGCTACCTGTGAATCACAGTCATTTGTGACATTGATTCCTGATGTCTTCAAGAGTGTTTGGGGCCAGGATTGGTCATCTATTCAGTCAGTTGATATTTAACATTTCCAGTGTATGTAGTGCTTTTGTGTCTTTTACCCGTACTGAATGGGTAACTGTGTAATGCTGACATCATTTGATGGACCTCACATCACTCAAAAGTGAAGCTCTCTTCCTTCAGAATGAAACATTTTCCTTGCCCAATCTGGGGATGGTAGCACCATTTTCTGCCTCATTGCACACTTGTTATTTACAGCATAATGGAAGGAAACAGGAGACGCACCTCACGCCAGTGAGTTTCAGTTTCTTATCATTGGTGAACTAACAATTCTACACATTTCCTTCCTGGTAGTCCTCCCTGCCAAGCCCCATTGGCTTTAAACTTCCTAAGTTTCCAAACAACCTGTCCATCTAAACTTTCATCTCCCCACTTTACCCTCCTAGTCCAGGCATACTAAGTAAATAGGCCAGATATAATGTTGCACTGTACCCCCACAGAATCCAGGGTGCTGCTGACTATTGATGACTCCCCTATTACATTACCTCTTTCAGTTCAATTCTCAATCATTTCAACCCTTTATGTACTGAGTTGTTATCCCCTTTGCGCCCCAAACTGCTCCCCCTAATCCCAACAATTAAACTCCCCAGTTTCCATCCTAGAGCAGGGGTCGCTTACATTGTCCCATCTCCAATTCTTGACTTTTAGCAGAAAGACCCACAGGACTCAGCCACCCAGAATGATGAGTGACCAGGCCCTGACTGATACATGCAACTTCCCAACTGACTTCTCTGGACTAGTTGCACTGGACCCACAGAGTTGACCTTGGCCCACTTCCTGGACTGCCATAAGCTGCTGAGCCTGCAGGGATATAGGAAGCTGCCCTTGACTTGCCATGTGGCAACCCCCTGACTGAAGGCTGTCTCCCTTGACTTGACTGAGTGCGACTTCCTTGAGCCCTTGAGATGTGGCCATTTGTTTGCAGTGCAGTGTGTTTGATGCACATGTGGCAAGCTCAAGGTGCAGGTGTGAGATTGGTTCAGCCTGGTGATATACAACAATATGTCTGCCCAGCTGACTGATCACTGCTAGAAAGCTTGACAAGCGCTAAAAGGCAAGTCGAGATACAGCTGTGAGTCTGTAGGCTCCAGCTAAGGAGATAAAACATAAAAAGGCAAAGCAAGGCTGAGAAGCTGTGAGCATTGAAGTCAGCATAACCTGAGTGAACACGAAGATAGACAGGAGTGTAAATTGTAAACAAGACAAAAGAAAGCTACAAAGATATAGCTCGGGTAAACAAGTGGGCAAAGACATAGCAATTGGAATATAATATGAGATTCTCCATGTTGACAGCATGAACAAATAAGAATCATATCATCGAACTAATGACAGATATAGACCGCTGAGATGCAGAGAGATCTGGGTTTCCAAGTGTATGAGTTGCAAAACAAGGCCACATCAAGTGATTAGGAAAGCTAATAGAATATTCTTGTCTATTATGAGAGGAAATAAATACAAAAGTAGAGAGGCTATGTTTCAATTATGCAGTACACTGGTGAGATTGTATCTGGAATACAGCGCAATATTGGTCACTTTATCTAAGGAAAAAGTTTAGAGGTTTCCCACACCCAGAATGAGAATTAGAATTAGAATTAGCTTTATTGTCACATGTACTCAAATGAGTACAGTGAATAGTTTACATGTATCGATACAAAATACCTTGGTACAGCTTCTTCAGTTGCAGCATCTTAGAAAATAAAGAAATAAAATGTCCAGCATTACAGAAATAGAAGTTCAGAAAAACATCCCGTCTTCCAATCTAGAGCACATTGGCACCTAGCCTCCAGTCCACATTGGGCTTTGGCTCCAGACCATGTTGGGCTTCAACTTGAGGTTCATTAGGCTGGAAGATTGTTCTGGAATCACCTCAAGACCAAGAGACCATGCTGAGGCCATGCCAGGCTGACTAACCATCACGTGCTGCTGGAAATTCACCATGCTGGGCCAAGAGGCTGCCAGGCTAACAGGACCCCACGTTGTATCTGCGCTAAGGTCAGGAGTTGTTGGAGGCCAGAAGTCATCTGAGGCCAGGTTAGAAGAGAAGAAGAACACAAACAGAAAGAAAGGAAGAAAAAGAAAAAGAATGGGCAGGGTGGATGAGCTCTTGGAGCGGAAGGAGGACTACCTTTGAAACCGGTTTGGATAGGCTGCCAATGTATCCATTAGAGTTTAGAAGAGTAAAAGGTGACTTTATTGAAACATATTAGGAATCTTGGCAGGGTGGATGTGGAGAAGTTGTTTTCTCTCATGGAAAAATCTGAAACTAGGGGTCATTGTTTAAAAATCTGATGTTGCCCATTTAAAACAGGTAAGGTGACAGGCTTTGTCTTAAAAGGTTATGAACCCTTAGAAGACTCTTCCTGAAAGAAAGCAAGTGGAAGCTTTCCTGGAAGAAAGACTTGAATATCTTTTAAGGCAAAGGGAGATAAAGTCTTAGTAAGCAAAATGGGTGAAAGGTTATCAAAACTGTGTGGAAATGTGAATTTGAGGTTACAATCAGATCAGCTTTAAATCTTACTGACTGGAAGAGCAGGCTGGACGGTCTAAAAGATCAATACTGCTTCTAAATTGCATGTCCGTATGTCGATAATACCAGCCAAGATTCCACTAAGCATAACAGTTAGGTGCAACAGGAGGCTCTGGACTCAGCAGTGGTCTTTGAGGAGACAGTGAAAGGAGGTAACCTCCAAGACAACATGAACTATAGTGGCTAATTGGAGGAAGAGACTCTAGATGGCTCTTCAAGAAGTTGGGGGGAGACTAATGGGTGGCACAGTCTGATACAGCATTAGGGACTTCCAGCTGGTCCAGAGTCATTGAGAATATCTGCTTGCTTAATGAGTCTACTCAAGCTGCCATCCATTGGAATTGCCAATAGAAGATCATTCAAAACCACCATATGCAAACAGAAAGACTGAAAATTGAAAGATGCTCCACAACTGGAAATCTACTTCAGCAGCAGTCTTAGAAGTACCAAAGGTAACACTGACAAAAGGGACAAGAGAATTTCTTTTGAACTCTACAACCTACCTAGGAGGAGGTCATTAAAGAGGTTATCCAGGTGACTGAATGTCAGATTTGTACAGACTACTGGCTTTCAAGGGAGGTTAAGGTGCAAACATGTTTGCAGAGATCACTCATGGTAAGGCAAACCACGTCCCACCAGACAGTTGATACCATGGCCAGTCCACACCCAAGATAGACTGGAAGCAAGATTTAGCTGAATGACACTGGGAGCACGGCAACAGCACATGACATTCCGCGATGGGGTACTTCCACAAACAAAATGGAACAGCCAATCTTCATCTTCACTCCTAAGAGGAAGTTCAATCGTGTCTGCCCTCCTAGGGGGCTGAAGACACAGTCAACATTCCTCTTCACAATAGAATTAGTGGTAAGGAAAGTGAGATACAAGCTTATAACGAAGAGAAATGTAAAACTGTAAATAACAGGCCTGTAAAGATGGGAAAGGGTAAGCATTCAATGTCAGATAAATATTTGGGGAGATTAGTGTCGAGGTAATGTAATAACAGCAAAGGTTTGGGAAAGTAAGGGAGAGAGGAAGAGAGCGAAATCAAAATGGAAGTTGGAATGGGAATAAGGCACTATATCCCTTGTGGTGCCCACCACTCATTAAAAGCATCAAGCATATTGTTAGACAGTTTATTCTATCTCCAAGGGCACTCAGGCACTACATAGTTGCAGAATAATGGCAGAGCAACTATGACCCCTTTTACTGTCTGGTGCTTAGTCAATTAATCCCTAATGCCAGCTTAACTATTTGCTGCACTAACCTCCAGAATAATCATACTGGGATTTCTCCCCTCTCTGTGTAAAGTGTATAGTTCAATATTAGTTCTGGGAATCAAGAACATGCACATCCCTAAGCACACTTACAACAGTGAACGGACCAGAAATTCAGAACTCTGCAAGACATGTTAAGCCAATATTGAAATTGGTTCACAAATGCTGATGGAATTTGTGGGATATTGGGATAAGGTGGGAACTGGAACTGAAAATCAATTGTGATTGTACTGTATGGTGGATCAGGTTGAAGGAGCAGTATGGCATATACCTACTTCAATCTGTTATGTTCTTAAACAATGTCACTGTGAGGTCTGTAATTCATCATTATGCTCAGTATTCAAATAATATTTCAGAACATTTCACACATTAGATCAACAATTAGGCATCAACTACAGTATATACCGTGAATTATGCCATTCCAGGAAATTTGGATCTCCATCTACACAGACAGTGTAATATATTTCCCAAGACAAAATACAATACCCAAGCATTTATCCTGATAGAGAAACCTTTCCCACAACAGTTATTGTCTTTCTTCCAGCTGGATTCTTTATTTTGCATCATCTAACAGTCTGACAGAAAACCTAGTTGTCACACTCCTTTGCAAAGGATGACAAGAGCGCTTACCTTTTTATTTACCTTGGAACAGGCTGACAGATTAGTCAGTAGATTACTCACCTCCTTACATCCGCAAGGTGCTCACCTTGTCACTCGCTTGCATGTGCAGCTGTGAGCTAGAACAATGTGATTAAACTGAGTAATTCACTGAGTGGAAAATCCTTGTAAAACTTGAAGCCTGCAGAAAATCTTAGAATGTCCATGGTCCCTTGCAGCCAATACTTCTGCCAAAATACAGATTCTAAGTTGGAAGATAAGCACTTAATTCTATCTTGAATTGCATTCACTTATTGTGATGGATATCAGGGAGGATGAGAGTCTCCTGCCTCATGCAAGGCTTTCGGCCAAGTGATAGAAATTGGGATGAGAATAGTTAGATGTTTGTTTTTGACCGATGCTGACTTGATGGACTGAAGGGCCATTTCCTGTGCCATAGATCTCTATGATTCTGTGATCCAGAGGGTGGGCAGCCATCCAGGAGAGTAAGAAGAGGCAGTAAGCACAGGAAACATTGGTATGTGTGCCACGTACTCTCACACAGCTGTTGTATTAAAGACTGCTGAGAGTGACAATATCCAGAGGCATACATCCCAGACCACAGCACCAACTACAAAGAGACTGTACAGTAGGGAACAGAAAAACATAGAAATGCAGTTGTTTACAGGAAATTCCACCGTTAGAAGACTCACAAGGCATTTCTGTGACCTTCTTAGCAAGTCCCACATGGTGGGTTGACACGATCACACCAGGGTAAAGGTAATTATGCAGAGGGTGCAGAGACTGAAGGAAATGAGGCAGCGGTTTGGTGCGTGTGCCACCAAAGACATATACAGGGCAAATATTGAGGTCCTAACATCAGATCTCCAGTAGTCAGACAGTAAGTCAAAAACTATGACCTTGAGAGGGGAATTTCTATATTATTCCTTTCAGTGCTATGCACTAGCCAAAGTAGAAATAGAAAGCTAGGGTGTCCGGGTGGCTTGATACGTGGGAATTAGCCACGCTTTTGTCGAAGGGCAAAACAGGCTGAAAGAACTAAATGAGCTACTTCTGCTTCTCGTTGGGGAGATAACAATGTAGTAGTAACATGGGGGTGTAGTGGTGGAGTGGTAATGTCACTGGACTAGTAATCCAGCATCTTATGCATGTTCTGTGGTCATGGGTTCAAATCCCACCATAGCAAACAAATGTAAAAACTATGACAGTGAGGTACAGGGAATCTTTTATTAAAAATTGGAGTAGCGTTAGTATAATGGGTAAGGAGAGGGAGAACGTTCTGTGCTCTGTAGGATTTCCCTGTACTGCTCCTCGGATGCTGCCTGAACTGCTGTGCTATTCCAGCACCACTCTACTCCAGAATCTGGTTTCCAGCATCTGCAGTCATTGTTTTTACCCAGTATATTCTCAGCCCAATCAGAGGCATTGCTGGAATAAGGTGCAGGCAAATGGCATGCGCCAAGTGTCTGTAGGGATTATTTGGATGGGCTAGGTTTGATCATCATATCAGAGGGGGTTAGATTAGTTATGGAGAAGAGCAAGAAACCATCTATCACAGAACTTCTGACTTGGAAGACAGTTAATTTCAGTGTAACGTGAAATGATCAAGCCAGGAGAACATGGTACTAGACACTGACAGGGGAGACAAAAACAGTCATGGAATAGCAGATGATTCTTGAAGACAAGATGCTCAGATCCAGGCAAGATACATTCCAACAACTAGGAAAGGAGCGTGAACCAGCATGGACTTAATGGGCTGAGTAGTCTCCGTCCGTACCATGTGGGCAAAAAAGATGGATCACTTTCCTACTGCAAAACCGTAGAAATCAGCCTGGTGAAAAAGGCATTGGAGACTCCAGTTGATCCAGTCAGAGGGCTATTGGAAGCACAGGTGGGCAGACAGTTGCTAACAGTATCTGACACCCACCTGCACCTCAACCCTCATACCTTGCAATTTGCCACTCTCTGAGAATAAAGACTTACCTTCTTTGTGCTGGATCACCCAAGGATTGGGCCTCAACTGGTAGACTTTATCACCCAGAACCTACCAGCATCTGATTGGTTAGAAGCTTTTGGCGATGCAGGTTGTCAGTGTCGATGCATAGGATAGGGTGAAAGACCCTTATATGCTTTTTAGTTCTTAGTTAACGGATTGGTGGGTTATTTATTGCATTGCCTTGCCAATGGGTGCAGCATGTTAGCCACACTCACCCCTTAGACACTAAAAGAAAAATCACACCCTATGACTTATATTATGCAATGATGTATGTATTGGCTTTGGTTTTAAGTTACCGAGATCTTTTGATCAACGCTGACTCCAGTCCATTAATCTCGAAGTTTGAAATTACTTACTATCTAGTTAATATTTCAGGTGATATCTTGACTCAGATTCACAAGTTGACAAAGGGAGCAAGCATTTTTACAAAGATTTGCCTCATCTTGAGAAATCCACACCAAGAGCTAATTGAGTTCTACTTTAAGAAAAAGAGGAATGCTCTGTTTTGTGGTTTAAAGTTTAAGTTACCTCATGTTAAGTCAAGAGTGCTTTGTTTTTAGCTACAGAAGAAATCTTAAAACATAAAATCTTGTCATATCATCCTTTCAGCTATCAGTTGGAAGTTGGAATATATTTTTAAAACTTGTTGAAGATCATGTCATAGAATCTGATAAAATCTTCCTGGCATACACGCATGGCCTAAGCTAAAATTCCAGATCAGCTTTGTTGGTCAGGATCCAGGTCAGTCAAAGCAATTATTGGCAACAAAATACTGTGTCTGAATATATAGTTAACCAAGAATTAACATTGCCAAATTCATGAAGAGTTAAAACAAGGCTGAAGTATTTCTGGCCAAAGGGTGTGTCTTATCAGATTGTTAATCAACTGATATATCTTTTCATTATTTCTTAATGTTCTTTCTAATCCTGAGAGTGAAGATGCTGGTAAACTATTTTAAAAAAACCCTCTGGTGATGGCGCATTCAGCTCTGGAATTCCCTGTTCAAATCTGTCATTTTCTTCCTTTAACTGCCCTTTGAAACCATTGGACCATCGACTCTCCTTGGTTCAGGATCATTTATTTTGCACTTTACTTCAGTGAAGCACCTTCATTTTTTACTTTATACTAACAGCACTAAATGAATGCAAATTACTATTGTACTCAAGGGGCCAAATGACCTATTTATGCTCCTTTTTCATGTATTTATAAATAGACAGTTAAAGGCACAACCTTTCTCACCAGAAAAACTTTAACATTCTCATACCCATTTGAGACTTTGGGGAGTCACAGTCTATCCTGTTAGCAGGCTACAAGGTGCAAATGTTGCAGTTTCTTCCCCCTGAAACAATCTGGACCCATTTTAGTCTCAAATCAAATCACCCAGGCTTGGTGTCAGGCAGATGTCTGTAGCACACATGATCGCTTTTATTTTACCTTAAGTTAGACATATTCACAAAAAATATCAACTTTATAACCTTGTAGTGGTAATGCACTTTGAAGCATCAGTGGTCATGCGAGTGCTATATAGTTTCAAGTCTTTCTTTTTATAAAGAGAAGAAAAATTCTTTACAAGCAGCAACGTCACAATTTTAAGAGGAGTCTCAAAAAAACAGATGTCCTCTCTTGTTTGTGTACTGCATCTTTTCCCAGTGGTTTTTGCCCTGAGGAGAATATACTCTTGTGTCACCTGAAACAAGGAATATGTCCAGGTGAACAGCTTATCTCAAAGACAGATTACTCACTGTCATCGCTTCAGGGCTTACTGAATATAACATAGCCATGCATCATATCAGACAGATCATCACAGCTGACTAAATATCTCAATGCATAAGCAAAATTATTATGGAAAGGATTCCCCAGGGGAGTTGTGACCAGGAATTTTTATTGTGCTATTGGGAATGGGCCTTGATTTTGAAACCGTTCAACAGTGTTATATGGGAAATAACTAGTGCAGCAGTCGGTATTTTATCAAGTGGGACTCAAGGCATGCTCAAATGGGTCCAGATTGCTTATTCAGTTCGAAATTACTGCTTAACACAAAGAATTTTCAACTTCAACTTATCCTTAGTGTAGCAAAACACAAATCCCAGGTCACCTCTTATAAAGAGAAGCTCATCTCTCGATTTCTGTTTCGATTTAGTGTTTAACAGCTGGCTGAGCTGAGATCACATTTTACTCCATCAGTTGGAGATAAAATGATACCCATTGTCTTAAACATAGATTCTGTAGCTGCAAGCTTCCTTTCCATGAAAAATATCCCACTTTATAATTCTTATATTAACAATTAGTAAATCGTGCACAGAATGAATGGCTACATGAAATCAATTTAAAAAAGTAACCTGCCAGACTAGTCATCTGAATACTCAAATTTGGGAATGTTTTACGAAAGCAAAGATTGTTAAATGTTTGACTTAATTTTAAGCAGGCAAAGGATACTTAAAATGTGCATTAACCCCAGTGCTTATAGCAGTAGAAAAAATAACTATGCGTTCTCCCTAGCCCAGTAGTTAGAGTACTTATCCTGTGAAAATGGGTGGTAGTGAGTTCAATTCTTACCAGAAAGAGTAACTATGCTTATAAATGGCTGTACATTAAGCACTGGCTTTAAGACTGTCAGATTTGAAGATGTGTGTTATTACATAGGACAGACATGTTACATCCTATCTAACTGATAAGTGCATGTCAGTCATGCCATGGAGGTTGGATGTCAAAGAACCTCCCCATAACAAGGTAGCGATCTTTGTCAGAAGCATTCCTGTGGGCTCATAAATATTAATACCCAATTCAAGAACAGGAGAGAGGTATTAGTTTTTGTCTGACTGCATTAACTTTGAATTGAATTACACTTCCCCTTGACACTCAACAGCATTACCATCAACAAATTCCCTACCATCAACATCCTAGGGGGTCACCACTGACTAGAAACTTAACTGGACCAGACACTTTATAATTGTGATTACTAGAACAGATCAGAGATTATATTTCCACTGTACACAGTAGGAGTTGGAAGCGTGATAGATTACTTTCCATTTGCCTGTTTGAGTATGGCTTCAACCGCACAAGACAATCGATACACTCAAGAGATTGCAGTCTGCTTGATTGACACTACATCAATTACCATTAATATTCACTCCTTCCATCATAGGCACGTCATTGCAGTTGAATGTTCCTTTTCCAAGATTCACAGTACAGCTGGCCAAAACTCCTTGAGCAGCACATTACAAATTCCCAACTTCTAAAGCCTAAGAAGTTGAGGGTAGCATGACCAAGGAACCACCACCTGCAAAATTTCCTCCAGGTGGATCTCCTCCTCGTTGGAAAAATGTCACTGTTCCTTCAGCGTTGCTGAGACAAAATTTAGGAACTCCCTCTCTATCAGTACTATGAATATATGTGGATAGCAACAGTTTCAAGAAGATGGCTTATTATAGACTTGCCAAGATTAACGAGGAATGGAAAACAAATGCTAGTTTTGCCATATCGCATGAACAACAAAAAAAGACAAAATTATCAAAATCACCACTACTGGAAACAAGTCTGAAAATGAATAGAATATTTAATTAGAATTATCTAAATATGTTGGAACTTTGATATAATCTATCACTGGTTGGGCGCCTGGATGGTTAATTTGCACTCAGTGTGCTGATTGTACATTAATTGAGAGTTATTTTTACATCCTGTCTTTAACAACCTTTCAACAGTGGCACCCTTAGCTAATGTTTGAACCTAAAATGTACTGCAACTAATGCAGGACTGAGCAACTAAATGAGAACTTGCAGTAATACTGATTAATCACCCGTTAACATCAATAATAAGTGCAATAAATAACAGCTGATTCGGCAGGCAAGTTCTAGAATGGAGCATTAATTGAGTGAGAAAGACAAAAAGAAACCATTTAATTAGGTGGCACATCAGGTTCATGTCAATGATGGGGAAAGTTAAGCAAAGCTCATTATGAGTCAGAAGAGCAAGTTTCACCATAGAAAATGGTCAGAAAAAGATTCAGAAGATGCAGAAAAGCTGTCCACTGAGTGCCACAGGCCAACCAGAGGCCAGTAGCTCAACTGAACAATAGGACTCTGGGAAGGTGAGGAACGTTACCCATACAACACCCATCAGAGAATCAGTCACCGATGGATACCAGGCCACATGTTGTTGTTGGGCACAGAGGGTGAAGGTAGCCGGGAGAGGTGTTTTGGCAACACTCAATGGTACTCCCATTCCCAATTCCAGATCCCTCAATCTGATACCAGATGCCCTTGAGTATGACATTGTCCCCTCACTGGGAAACTGTAACCAACCTCTCAACAGTTTGGTCATCATACTCTCTACACACCACTAAGTACAATAGCTATTGGGTAAGTGCTATTGGAGGTGGATGAGGTCTTTAAGAGGCTGTATGAGTCATTTGAGAGTATGAATTGACAACAAAGCTGGCTATCTGTGGTCCTTCCTGATCATGGACTGAATTGAGTGGAAATAGAAACGTGGCACTACCCATCCTCATGCACAATTAAATGCATCTCTGCCTCAGAAATGGACATTAAATTATTCCTTTTGTATAAGGTGATTGAAAGAAGCCATTCATCCCATTATGGCTGGATTGACTCTTTGAAAGAGCCATTTCAATGAGTCCCAATCACCTTTGAACTTTATGTTATCTCTCTTTTTCTTTTTCTTCCCTTTACACACCTGAAGCACACAAGGCAGAGGAAGTATGTTCCTGTGATTGTCCTCCGGTGGGATTCCTATTCCCTAAAGTATTGACCATATGTTCTGAAAGTTGTACATGAAGTGTACATAAAATGGTCATTGTTGGGTGCCTTCTATTTCGTCCACCTTCTCAGCTAGTCATTGTATAGTTGGTGGCAAGGGCCATCATGAATGTAAGGTTGTGTGCAGCAAGCAGCAGACTATTACAACTTTGTCATGTACTCTGTTGAGTACTGTAGGGCTCCTCGAGATTGGTGCAGGCAGTACAAGTGTTGTTTCAGTACTTTTAATCTTACAACTTTGCTATTGCTTTCATTGTCTGCTGCACATGTGCATGGTTTGTGCACTAAAATTGTGAATCACCATGTCAGAGGATATCTCTTGTTACTAAGAGTGGTCATACAATGCAGTTCACAAAGCAGACTTCTATAGAATGAATGCATTATGACTACTTTCAGGATACCAGTATTAATCTGAATGATATCTTCTAACAGAAGTGTTCAGCTCTCTGTGTTTATGGGATGGCACTTGGTGAGTTAAGTTTTGAAATGGTAGTGCAGTCATTAAAGCAGTGTGATACGCTGGTTGATATCACAATCTGCAAATTGCACTAATGCTCTCATCAAAGTGGTGCCCAGTCTGGTTCACAATATGTGTACACACTGTAGACACCATTGTGGAGCCAAACAGCACTTGTCGCAGCAAACAAATGGGCATGAAGGAGCCAAATTTTCACAGCTGAGGATATACGTCAGAGAGCTTAACATAAAAGATTACTTTGCTGTTCGTTTTAAGATGGAAAACATAGTCTACAAATTACTACAAGTGGAGTAGGCTTTAAATTCAACCCAAAACCATTAACTGCTATAAAAGAACACTCTATACTGAGCCTGTCTCATTCCTTTATTACATTGCTCATTTTTTCTTGTATACTTAATTTCTTTTCTCCTATCTCTTCTCCATTAAGGCCATTTATGCCCCTCCCAAAATGGACGAATACTGGTTTACCTTCTCCACCAGTCCATGTCATTCACCGTATTTGGTACAGTTCATTAATTACCATTTTCACACATTACACATGCCAACCCACTAAGCAATATAATGTTCTCCTTGTTCTATTCATTATTCATGATATTTCCTTATTATGGGAACATTTCCTTGTTCAGAGACCTTGCTTTCCCTCTTCATTTGAATCATGGGATAAAACTTCCGACACAACCAACTCCAGTGAAGAAAAGATTGTTTTTGTGTTTTGCTACCATTAATCCACTGATGCACACGGCCATGTCATAAATTATTTTGCTACCAGATTCATAAACAGATGTGACTGTGGTTTACTAGCCTGGTTTAATTGGATGCTTCAACTCTTCCCTAGCCTGTGTATCATATCTAATTAAATCTCCATTCACACTTGCTTGAGGATACTACAGGTCTCTTTAAAAGAAAGTCTTGTTATTTTTATACCTGTAAAGTTCTCAGTTCAGTATTGACCATATCGCCATATAGAAAATTCAACTTTGGATATTTTCTGGATGGTGTTACAAATGTCAGCATGGTAGGCATACCCATTGAAACTAAAGTCAGAGATTTCAATGACAATAGGATGAACATTTAGACAGCATATAAATAACACACAGTGCTAAGTAAGTGTGGGAAGTGACCCATCATCTAATTATTGCCCAGACACTTTTATGCTTTGTTAAATGAGTGAATTGATCAGCCTTGGCAGCAAATCATTGTCTACACTTCACAAGTATGTCTTGTGGTCCCCTAAGAGAGTCCCTAGCCTAAATGATTACAATTTTGTTTCACTGCTGCTTTACAGCTGCAGCAAGGCATATTCCCATTTTACATGCAGCAAGACTGGTCAATCTAATACAGTGCATTTGACTGAAAAACTGATTTTTGGCACTTTGTCCACTTAACTAAAGAAAAGACAAAGCAAAACTGTCCTCGTTGGTTGATGCAACAAGGCCTAAGGGACACACATTTAAGATTTACAATAAATAATGTGAGGAAGAATGTGAGGAAGAGCTCCTTTAGGCAGCTGGTGGTAATGACGTGGAACCTGTTGCCTTTCAGGGCAACGGATTCAAAGATAATCAATTGGAGTCATAGAGATGTACAACATGGAAACAGACCCTTCGGTCCAACCAGTCCATGCCGTCCAGATATCGCAACCCAATCTAGTCCCACCTGCCAGCATCTGGTCTATATCCCTCCAAACCCTTCCTATTCATATACCCATCCAAATGCCTTTTAAATGTTGCAATTGTACCAATTCCTCCACTTTCTCTAGCAGCTCATTCCATACACGTACCACCCTCTGCGTGAATAAGTTGGCCCTTAGGTCTGTATTATATCTTTCCCTTCTTATCCTAAACCTATGCCCTCTAGTTCTGGACTTCCCCACCCCAGGGAAAATACTTTGTCTATTTATCCTATCCATGCCCCTCATGATTTTGTAAACCTCTATAAGGTCACCCCTCAGCCTTCGACGCTCCAAGGAAAACAGCCCTAGTCTATTCAAGCTCTCACTATAGCTCAAATCCTCCAACCTTAGCAATATCCTTGTAAATCTTTTCTGAACCCTTTCAAGTTTCACAACATCTTTCTGATAGGAAGGAGACCAGAATTGCACACACTATTCCAACAGTGGCCTAACCAATGTCCTGTACAGCTGCAACATGACCTCCCAACTCCTGTACTCAATACTCTGACCAATAAAGGAAAGCATACCAAACACCTTCTTTTCTATTCTATCTACTTGCGACTCTACTTTCAAGGAGCTATGAACCTTCACTCCAAGGTCTTTTTGTTCAGCAACACTCCCTAGGACCTTACCGTTAGTTCAAAAGGAAATTGATCTGGGACTTGGAAGACAAGATTAGATTAGATTCCCTACAGTGTGGAAACAGGCCCTTTGTCCCAACCAGTCCACACCGACCCTCTGAAGAGTAACCCACCCAGACCCATTTCCCTCTGACTAATGCACCTAACCCTTTGACAATTTAGCATGGCCAATTCACCTGACCTGCACATCTTTGGACTGTGGGAGGAAACCGGAGCACTTGGAGGAAACCCATACAGACACGGGAAGAATGTGCAAACTCCACAGTCGCTTGAGGCTGGAATTGAACCGGGGACCCTGGTGCTGTGAGGCAGCAGTGCTAACCACTGAGCCACCGTGCCACCCCTGAAGGGCTATGGGGTTAGAGGAATGGATTGGGGCTGAATGGATTGCTCTACAAACAGTTGGCACGAATTTGATGGACTGACTGATCTCCTACTGTACCAGAATGATTCTATGCCTCTTTGATTCTAACCAAAGACTGCAAATCATGTGATCTATCTTGTAGGCTTCTACAAAAGGAGAAGCATGATGCTGCTCAGGTGATCTGTATTATTCACAGATAGGAAGCCAGTTCAAAAAAACAGGTTGTTCTTTGTTTCATCAATTCACTGTAACACGATTAACAAATTGGTGACACTGTTTCTACAGCGCAAACATTTAAAACATGTGATGGCTGTAATGCGATTACAGCACCAACGCTTTAACCGCTGTTTCTAAAACATGATTTTTCTATAACGTGGGGTTGCACAAGAACACAACTATCACCTCGTAGAAGAATTGACTGTAATGATCTGTTTTGACTCCTCAGTCTTAACCTTGCCATTCTTCGGTGATTGTGGATCCAAATTTTTATCTACAGAATACACGGGGAAAAACATTAGAGGGTGAATGAGACTTACATGTGAATGAGGAAATATAGAAAACCACAGACTGCAAGGAATGCTCCATGAAGCCTTCACATTGTAGAAACCCTCTGTTGCAAGTTAATAAAACAACACAGTTATTTGTCTAAGTTACAAAGTGGGTGGAACTAGGCTTCAAGTATGGAAGTTTCTACAGTGGCCAGTTTTGAAAATGCTTTCTTTCGTCTCAGGATTTTGCTCAAAATCTGTTTGCATATCAGAAGCAAAAACAGAAATTGCTGGAAAATCTTAACAGATCTGGCAGCATCTCTGGAGAAAAATTAGAGTTAATATTTCGGGTCAGGTGACCTGTTCTGACCTGAAATATTAACTCTGATTTTTCTCCACAAATACTGCCAGACCTGCTGAGCTTTTCCAGCAATTTCTGTTTTTGCTTCTGATTTTTAGCACCCACAGTTCTTTCAGCTTTTATTTACTGTTTGCATATTGATGGTTTTGGAGCATCAGGAACAGAGCAGCCTCCTTCCCTGTAGTATTTTCTAAACACCCTAAATATCTAAAAGGTGAGGAATATGCAGGGATGTGGGGAGAGGACGGGAGAGGGGCAGTATGGGATCTGCTCCTCGGATGCTGCCTGAACTGCTGTTCTTTTCCAGCACCACTCTATTCCAGAATCTGTGCCTTAGAAGAACCAGCCTGAACACAATGGGTCATATGGCCATCTTCTGTACTGTAATGATTCCACGATTCTGTATCACCAAACATAAAATTTATCAAGTATTAACACAAGTGAGTTGCATTTAAAAAACAAATTTAAAGAGAAAAAATGTTTTAAAAATATTTGTTGATATACTTAAGAGTGGTTATGAAACTTGGAGAGATATTTCACTTTATTCAGGAGAGTCAGCACAACTTTAGAAATGTCAGATCATGCTTGACTAACTAAAATGACCTTTTTTCTGAGGAAGTAACAAAGAAGAGAAAACAATGAGTATTGTCTATAGGGATTTTAAGAAAGCATTTGACAAAGTACTGCATAAAAGATTGATTAACAAAATTGAGGCTTTTAGAATAGAAAGATTAGTGTCAACTTGGTTTTAAAAATTGCCTCAAGGACAGAAAATAGAAAGTCATGGGATAAGGTAGTTTTTAAAAATGGATGATGATAGACATTGGTGCTCCCCCAATTCAGTGCTAGGATCATTGTTATTGCTAACCCTAACCTTAATGTCTGGTAAAATTTCAAAATTTGTTATGATACCAAAGTTGTAAGTATTGCAGACTGTGAAGATGATTCTGATGGTATTGAAAAGGTGGATGTGGACAAGCCAGAACTAAATTCTGGATCAGTCCAGAACTAAATGTTCAGCCTTTCAGGACAAGGAAATGTACAACTTTGAAATTCCCTGACTCAAAATATGATGAAGGTGATTTTTAGATAGATCTAGGTGGATTCTTGTTAGACAAAGGGTTATCAGGTTTAGATGGGAATGTGGAATGTGAAATATAAACATGAACTTATTGAATGACAGGACAGGCTTCAGGGGTCAAATAGTCTATATAGCCCCATTTTCCACACTTGTATATGGATACACTAGCACAATGAATACGGAAATGGCAGTTGAAATTTTGTCTCGACAAGTGTGAAATGTCGCATTTTGGTAGAAGGCCAGAAGAGAGACAATTCTGAAGATAGCAGGAATGTAATAAGAGGGTAGTTAGAAAACCATATGAGATCTTTGGGGCCAAAAACAGTGATATTATGTTGAACCTGTATGAATTTGTAGGTCACAACTTGAGCTTTGCATTCTCATTCTGGTCACTGTACTTCAAGAAGGATATGAGTGTCCTTGTGAAGGAACAAAGCATATTTACCAAAGTATTTCAAAATATAAGGGAGTTTAGTTATAAAGTCAGGTTGATAAAGCTGGGACTATTCACTCTGGAATGGAGGAAATTGAGCAGGGATTTGTTAGAGATATGCAAAATTACGACAAATTCAAATCACATAAACAAAGCAAAGCTCTTTCCACTTATTGCTTGAAAATTAGGTCTCTCCGCCCATCAGGCACTCTGCCTATATTCCTGATGAAGGGCTCTTGCCCGAAACGTCGATTTTACTGCTCCTCGGATGCTGCCTGAACTGCTGTGCTCTTCCAGCATCACTAATCCAGAATGAAAGTTATGTCAGCCAGGGGTCCCTGATTGGACCAGATTAACAGCACCAATCAAGGAATTCATGTTCCATGAGGTCTACCCAGCTGACCTTGTTACAATTGCTGCAGATACTTTGAAGGGGAAACCAAAACATTACATTTCAGATAAAAAAAGGAATAGCTGGTTACTATAGATGATTTAATTGAAAAAGATGGCAGGAGGCTTGAAACAGAAATGCAAACATGGACTTGTTGGGCTGAATGGCCTGATTCTGTGCTGTATATCCTATGTAATCAACTGATGATACAAGGATGAGCGAAAACAGATTTATGGATTTTGGTCATGAAAAGCAGGGAGGTGTGAGGTAGTACCTATTTATGCAGAGAGTTTTTTGTGTGTGTACCTTACCTCACCATCCTGAAACATTGATTCTCCTGCCTCAGATGCTGCCTGACCAGCTGTGCTTTTCCAATGCCACACTTTTCAACTCTGATCTCCAGCAACTGCAATCCTCACTTTCTCCACTTAACTACCTCCAAATGTAGTTACATGCTTTCTTAAAGAAGGTCACCATAAACACATACAATATTCAAGGTGGCTTCTCATCAATATCATGTGGAACTGAAGCATAACATCTACAATTCTATGTTCAATTCATCTCATAATGAAGGATAGCATCCCAAGAGCTTCCTATGTTATTTTCTGTACCTACATACTAATGTTTTGTGACCCATGCACCAGCAAACCTGAATCTTTCTGCACATTGGAATCCTGCAGTTGTTCTCCATTTAAGTAATACTCTGGATAAAAGCAAATTACTGAGGGTGCTGGAATCTGAAACCAAAAGAGAAAATGCTTGGAAATCTCAGCAGGTCTAGCAGCATTTGTAAGGAGAGAAAAGAGCTGACGTTTCGAGTCTAACTGACCCGTTGTCAGAGCTTTGACAAAGGGTCAGTTAGACTTGAAATATCAGCTCTTTTCTTTCCTTACAGATGCTGCCAGACCTGCTGAGATTTTCCAGCATTTTCCCTTTTGGTTTTAAGTAATGCTCTGCTTTTTCATTCTTCCAGCCAAAGTAAACATTTTCACATTTTGCCACATTACACTCCACATACTAGGTTTTTGTTCACTTCCTCAACCTATCTATGTCTATTTGCAACTTCGTTATGCTTCCTTCATGATATACTTTTTGTCTAAACCAAATAAAAACCGAAGAGCTGCAGATGCTGGAAATCAAAAGCAAAAACAGAAATTGCTGGAAAAACCCAGCAGGTCTGGCAGCATCTGTGCAGAGAGAGCAGAGTCAGGCAGCATGGTGGCTCAGTGGTTAGCACTGCTGCCTCACATCACCAGGGTCCCAGGTTTGATTCCAGCCTTGGGCAACTGGCTGTGTGGAGTTTGCACATTCTCCCTGAGTCTGCATGGGTTTGCACAGGTTTCCTCCCACAGTTCAAAGATGTGCAGGTCAGGTGAATTGGCAATTCTAAATTGCCCATAGTGTTAGGTACATTAGTCAGAGGGAAATGGGTCGTTGTGGACTTGTTGGGCCGAAGGGCTGGTTCCCACACTGTAGAGAATCTAATCTTAATGTTCAGGTCAATTGACCCTTCTTCAGAACTGATAGTAGCTAGGAAATGGATTGGTATTTCTGCAGATGGTGGGAGGAGGGAGGAAGAGTAAATGATAGGCAGAGATACAGCCCGGAGAGAGAGAAACACAATTAGACAGACAAATGAATGGGTAAACGATAGTCTGAGGAATTGAATAGCTGCTAATGGGAAGTATTAGTAGCTGAAAATGGTTTATTTGTGGTAGCAGCCCATGTGATGACAAGGTCTGGTGTGAGGAGGTGGGGTAAGGTTACCATCAGTTCTGAAGAGGAGTCACTTCACCTGAAACTTAATCTGATACTTCACTCAATTTTCTCTTCATAGATGCTGCCAGACCTACTTTCTGATTATCTTGGCATTGTCCACAAATCAATCTCTGATGCCTTCATTCCCATGATCTAAGTCATTGACATAAAATGTAAAATGTTGAGACCCCAGCATAGATTCCAGCTGGACTCCACGTGTCACATCCAAGTGACTCCATTTATGGCACAGCCAATCTGCTAGCTATGCTAATATACTGGCATCTGAATCATGACCTTTTGTTTTTGGAAATAACCTTTGATGTGGCACTTTATCAAATGCCTTCTGGAAGTCCAAGCATAATATGTGTACAGGATTAGGGTGGCATGGTGGCTCAGTGGTTAGCACTGCTGCCTCACAGCGCCAGGGACCCGGGTTCGATTCCAGCTTCTGGTGACTGTCTGTGTGGAGTTTGCACATTCTCCACGTGTCTGAATGGGTTTCCTCTCGCAGATCAGGTGAAATGGCCATGCTAAAATTGCCCATAGTGTTAGGTGCATTAGTCAGAGGGAAAGGATCTGGATGGGTTACTCTTCAGAGGGTCAGTGTGGACTTGTTTCCATATTGTAGGGAATCTAATCTAATCTAATCTCCGTTATCCATCGTACTCCTTCAAAGTTCCTCTTTGTCAATACCATGCTGACTCTTCCTGATTAGCTTGAATTTTTCAAAACTGTAATCCTTTTTATGATTGAGTCTAACACCTTACACACAACGGTCATCAAGCTAGCTGGCCAATAGTTTTCTGCTTTCTGCCTCCCTCCTTTCTCAAATAGAGCGGTTATATTTCCAATGCAACTGAATCTTTCCTGAATCTAAGAAATTTTGCAGGACTGACATAAAAACAACCATTGCTTCATTATGATTTGGAGATGTCGGTGTTGGACTGGGGTGGACAAAGTTAAAAATCACAACACCAGGTTATAGTCCAACAGGTTTAATTGGAAGCACACTAGCTTTCGGAGCGACGCTCCTTCATCAGGTGACTTGTTTGCATATTGTAGGGAATCTAATCTAATCTCCTTTATCCATAGTACTCCTTATGTGGCACTTTGGTTAAGACAATTGAAAATGAATTTAGCAGCAAAAACGGTAAATCAGTATCCATTAACTGTGAGTAATCTGATTTGAAATTCCTGAAAATGACATTTAAAAATACGCTGAATAATTTTCCATGGGGGAACTGTAGCCATTTTCTTAGTACAATAGAAAGATCTATTGAAGAGCTTTAAAATTGTGCATTGTGAGTCTTTGGGCCCAAAACAACCCACTTAACGTTTTTTTAAGCATTTTAAGTAAAAGAGAACAACTAGCAATCATTCCCACTGGTGATTAATTCAGCTTTAAAAACATTGAAAAGCAATCCCTCATCTGGGAACTTTCATGTGTTTGAAGTTGCTAATAATGTCAGCAGAATAGAGTAATCATACAAATCTCAAGGTACTGCTGAAAACTATTAAAGTATATAATCATGCTTCCTAATGACAAGTCTGTGCACTTAGTACATTTGAACTAAAATCCACAACTTGAAAGTTGAGACAAAGTAAGACATTTTGAAATTTCAACTCAAGGATTGACCCAAATCGTGTGTGCAGCAATATCTCTTTACTTTGCTTACTCATTTCCAACAAGATAATTTTTTTTTTAAACTTGCAATGTAACTTTAAAAGCACAAAACATCCAAAGATCTTTCTTGGGCTGAGAGATATAACCAAGAAAATAGATGAAGATTCCCTGGAGTGTGGAAGGCTGAGAGTTCACCTTACAGAGGTTTATAAAACCATGAAAGGCAGAGGTAAGGACAAGCGCAAAGGTCTTTTTCGGAGGGTGGAGGAATCCAGAACTCAAGGCTTAAGATGAGAGGTGAAAGTTTAGTAGGGTCCTGAGGGGCAATGTTTTCATAGAGGGTGGTGCATGTATGGAACAAGCTGCCAGAGGAAGTGATAGAGGCATGTAAATTTATAATATTTACAAGAATTTGGACATGTATATGGTTAGGAAAGTTTTAAAGGAATGTAGACCAAACACAGGCAAAAGGGACTAGTTCAGTTTAGGAAATCTAGCCAGCATGGACGAGCTGGGCCAAAGGGCCTGTTTCTGTGTTGTATGACTCTATGATCCTCAGACTATATGTAGACCAATAGACAGTATAGAAAATATTGAAGTGAGAAAATATCTCAACACGTGGTAGACTTGTGCAGGCTTGTATAATAGTAAATAGATGAAACAACCTGAAAAACATTGGAATTTTTCAGTTTAATTATAGACAGGAGAGCTAAGGCTTAGCTACTAGTGGTGGAGATGAAGGAGGAGAGCCACACACATAAACAGTGGGGTACAGAGGGTGTGATTTGTTCTTATGGTGAGGGAAATTTGGAACGATAGAAAATATGAAAGGTACTTGGGTGGAAATACACTGATGTCATTCCTGGCTTACTGTAGTCATGTGAACTTTACCAAAAGAGACACATTCATTGTCGATAGCTATCTGGCAGGCAGTTTTAATGAAGAAACAGTACAAGCCATATTGTATTGGTTGAACTTACAGGAAGGCTTATGGAAATGGAGTTGAGATTGAGTTTTGAAAAGTTGTATAGAAGCACAGCTACTAAAAAAGGAACGCAGTAACTGAAAGCTGCTGGAAATCACTGTAAGCTATTGAAAAGGGGAATGTAAGCAAAGAAGCAGGCTGCAGCTAAACCACTGAGTGAATGAATAATCCAACAGCCATAAATCTTCCTCTCCTGGTTCGAGTTAAAATGGAAGAAGTTCTGAAACAGAACTAGCAGTTTTTCCACTCACAATGACAAAAACGCAGAGGCTGCAAAGTAAATTAACAAGCCAGAACAGCTACAAGTAGTTATATTTTTACCATTAAAAACTGAAAGAACTGCGGATACTGGAGATCAGAAACAAAAACAGAAGTTGTTGCAAAAGCTCAGCAGGTCTGGCAGCATTTCTGGAGAGAAAAAAGAGTTAACATTTCCGGTCCAATGACCTTTCCTCAGAATGGCTGTTGAGGAGAGATTGTTACAAAGTACATGTCACCAAAGTACAGAAAGAAACAAAGAGCAGGAATTGTAAAATACTCGAAGGCACGCTTTGAATCCCAAGTTTATGTAACTTGTGAACAGTAGGTATTCAATCTTGGAACTGAAGGTGAAAGAGAACATTTTAGTAGACATTTGGCTGCATTAATACAACTCACAGAATCCTATAAATTTGAGCAGACAGCTTTTGTGTTTGGTCTAATATTAAACTATTTAAAGAGAACAGTACACTTTCACAAACATGTTATGCCTCTACTGGCACCAATTTAAAAGGATTTTGAAGAGTTCTAATTGATAAAGGTGGTTCTCGATGCCCATTCCATTAAAGAGGCTTCTGCTATACATGATGCAGCCTTAAAAAGCTGGGCTATACTTCTAAGTTGATTTAAGATAAATTAAAGCACTAAGAACTTCGGCCATTTTTGGAATATTGCATTCAATTCTGATCTCTTTGCTATAGGAAAAATGTCAAACTTGAAAGGGCTCATAAAAGATTTACATGGATGTTGCCAAGGTTGGAAGATTTGAGGAGAAAGTGAGGACTGCAGGTGCTGGAGATTGGAGCTGAAAATGTGTTGCTGGAAAAGCGAAGCAGGTCAGGCAGCATCCAAGGAGCAGGAGAATCGATGTTTTGGGCATGAGCCCTTCTTCAGGAATAAGGAAAGCTCCGGGGGAGGCTGAATAGGCTAGGGCTATTTTCCCTGGAGCGTTGGAGGTTGAGGGTTGATCTTAAAAAAGTTTATAAAATCATGAGAGGCATGGATACGGTGAATAGTCAAGGTCTTTTCCCCAGGATAGGGGAGTTCACAACTAGAGGGCATGGGTTTAATGTGAGAGGGAAAGATTTGAAAGGGACTTATAGGGGAACCTTTTCATGCAGAAGGTGGTGCAGGTATGGGATGAACTGCCAGAGGAAGTGATGGAGGCTGGAACAATTACAACATTTAAAAGGCATCTGGATGGGTATATGAATAGGAAGATTTTAGTGAGATATGGGCCAAATGCTGGCAAAAAGGACTAGATTAATTTTGGAAATTTGGTCGGCAAGGACAAGTTGGACTGAAGAGTCTGTTTCCATGCTGTATATCTCAATGATTCTATGACTTGCATAGGAGCTAAGTTAGAAGCTGAATTATTTGTGCAGTTTTGATCTCCTTATCTCAGGAAAGATACAATTGTTACAAAATGAATGCAACAAAGGTTCACCAGACTTGTTCCCAGGATAGCAGAACTGTTCTATGAAGAAAGATTGAGAAAATTGAGCCTGTACTCTCTGGAGTTTCAAAGAATGAGAGTGATCTCATTGAAACATCCAAAATAATTCAAGTGATAGCCAGAGTTGATGGATGTAAGATATTTTCCCTAGGTGGAGTGTCGAGAACAGGTGAGACAACTTAAAAACACAGAGATGCCATTTCAGACTGTGAGGAGAGAATTTTATTTTATTCAGAGGGTGGTGAACTTTTGGAGTTGTCTACTGAAGAGTACTGTGGAAACTCAACCCGAGCATACTTAAAACAAAGGTTGATACATTTTCAATTATCAATGGTGTGCAAGGTTATAAGGGTAAAAGGCACTGAAGCATTCGATGAGCCATGATCATATTAAATGGTTGAATGACTGCATAACATGCTGTTGTTCCTACGTTTCTTTGCAGACTTTGTGTCAGTGAAAATTATAAGTGCTCCTTCTTTACAATTCTAACTTCACAGGCTTTGTAAGAGATTGTTATTTCCATATCAACTTTGAAGAACATAGCCCACCAGGGTTACAGCTCGCTCTGGTGCCTCAGCTCAAAAGTGGGCTGCAGACTTTTGTTTCCTTATTTTTCACTGAGGCAATCTTAGAAATTTCTATTGTCTTGGTTGAGCTTATATGCTATTCAAAATAAATTAGCTCTGTCTTCTCCCTGCCTCATGCTCCAGCTACACCAGAGATTGTCCAAATTCTCTGATATCCAAAGTTGTGATCCAATTGATCATCAATTAGTTTTCATTGAATCCCTACAGTGTGGAAGCAGGCCATTCAGCACATTGAGTCCACATCAACTCTCTGAAGAGCATCCCACTCAGATCCATCCTATCCCTGTAACCCTGCATTTCCCATGGCTAATCCATCTAGCCTTTACACTGTGGACAATAGCATGCCCAATCCACCTAATCTGCATATCTTTGGACTGTGGGAGGAAACCAGAGTACCTGGAGAAAACCCACGCAGACACGCAGAGAATGTGCAACTCCATGCAGACAATTGCCCGATGGTAGAATTGAACCCCGGTCCCTGGTGCTGGGAAGGCAGCAGTTTTGCAAATATCTGTCATCAAGATCTTGGAGTCTTCTTTGTAAATGACCGTAGCTGCTATGTATGGTGTGATTTTGCATCTAACAGTATATTTTACCTTCTGTGTCAATGCTTATATGATCATTGATAGTATAAGAAACTGAATGCAAGTATCATGGTATTGAAGAATCTGACAGATGTTTATTACAGCTAGCTATTATACACAAACATTACATTTCTCAGACACCTCCGTAACTGGGCTAACATTCAGCGAGAAAACTACAACAGCACAGCATCTTTCCAGTAGGATGTCATGCTTCAAGTGATCTGATTTATGAAACCTTTACATCTTTATGCTATAAAATAGTGATGTTGTCATGAGAATATCTCTTAAAGGTATACTGATACATTGATTATGAAACATTGCGTTAAAAAAATTCCAGATCTGCAGATTATTTTGATAAACAGTTCAGATCTGTCCTGGAAAGATCTGAAGAGTAGCCTAAATCTTTCAAGTGCAACAATATGGAGAAAAGCAACAATAATCCACAGAATAATCCACAGAAATAAAAGGCCAAATAGCAAGTTTTTGATATTGTAAAGATCATCATTTAAAACTAAAGAAAGCACATCAAGCCTGAGAAAAGAAAAGGTGTCTTAACTTTAAATGCATGAATCCAAAACACTTTGCATGCAAATATTTAACTCGAAAAAAAGACAAAGAAGTCTATAGAGATAACTGCTGCTACAGAAATGTCAGATGACAATTCTGACAAATTGAGCATAGAGAGTAGAGAAATGTTGGACAAAGATTCTGACAATTCGATCTACATCTTAGAGCAGACTGGCACTGTCAAGTCTAAAGGAGAAAAATGATTTGTAATTATTGAAATTAAGACAGCAGAACAAGACCATAAAACAAATATAAAGTGCTAGACAGACACTTGATGCTTCCTGAAACATAATGAACTTCACAGATCTGTGCAAAGTTATGCCAGATGATGACTTAGAAATGAAACTTTGCAAAGCTGAAGTTCAGACTCTGTGATGGCATGATGCTTACCCCAAAAGGACACATTGGTCACAGCCTAAGGCTACGGAAAGAATAAACTTAGAATTCTAGATATTTGGCACAAAGTGAAAGCCAGTCATGTCAGCAAATGCAACTTGAAAATATGCCAGAATAGATTTTAAAGTTTCACAGCCCATATTGACTGACAAACATCATGAGACAGAAACTAAAGAGAAGTGTCTACGACAACAGTGGAAATCAGCAAAATACGCTGAGAAGATTTTAAAACAGACCACATCATTACAAACATGAGGCATTGAAGGAAAAACTGACAACTAGCATCTGTGTCATGCATACAAAAGGAGGATTAACAAGAATAAGAACAGTTTTTATAATTGTGATTTAAGTTATGTGACATGCATATGCATTCATATAATTTGTTTTAAAGTTTGGATTTTGACCTCATGACATGTGGGTTTTGGTCTGTGTGTCTGAAGGGATTAATGATTAACTTGTATGTATTTCTGGAGCTGTAGTGATTTCTTTTAAAATATTGCAGGAGAGATAGTGACACGGTGGCTCAGTGGTTAGTACTGCTGCCTCACAGCACCAGGGACCTGAGTGACTGTCTGTGTGAAGTTTGTAAATTTTCCCTTTGGTTTCCTCTGGGTGCTCCGGTTTCCTTCCACAATCCAAAGATGTGCAGGTTAGGTGAATTAGCCATGCTAAATTGCCCGTAGTGTTCAGGGATGTGTAGGTTAGGTGCATTAGTTAGGGGAAAATGTAGGGTAGGGAATGAGTTTGGGTGGGATACTCTTTGGAGGGTTGGTGTGGACATGTTGGGCCAAAAAGCCTATTTCCGCAGTGTAGGGATTCTATGATTCTAGAGGAGGAGATACTTCCTGGAGTATAATGGGATTTTATTTTCATTGGGAGAGTTGTTTCATAAATGAACAGCGTAAATAGTTGTGCATTAAGTGTTGTTAAAAGGTCAGAGATTTTTTATTCTTTTTATTAGAGAAGCACCTACAGCTTGGGAAAACAAGCTTTTGACTTATCTGTTTGGCAGTTTTGCAGAAGTCTTAGCTGAAGTTGAATGTATAAAATAGTTGGTCTTGATGAAGGGAGTTGACTTACAACTTAGTTTACCTTGGTATAGACAACATAGTTTTAAAGTTCCAGACCAGAAGTGCTTAGTTAAAACACTGAAGGTATTACTTGAAGCTGATAAAGACTAAGCACAGCATTATAAAGATTCAAGGAAGAGGCTATCAGATTCTTAAGATCATTGAATTGAGGCCACAGATAAGTCAAGACCTATGTATGACAAAGAAGGCAATTTTCCCTCTGCTACTGGAGTACTGTAAAGGTATCCTGTTTGGATTAATTGGATTGTAGTTTATCATGTTTTTTTTTAATTCTTTAAACTCATGTCAATGTAAATAATTTGGTTTATTCTATTTTATCTTCAATTCTTTTGTTTAACAAAGTTCTGTTTTATTGTTAAAACAAATCTGCAGCATTGTATGCTTTTGCTTCAGTTGAAAGACTATTTCATTAAAACAAAAGAAAACATATAGTCCATCAAACCAGGTTTTTGCCTGGGATCTGACTTCTGCAGTAATTACATCAGCTGGAATCATAACATAATGCATGAGATCAATGTGCATTATGAGTAACTTGGGCAACTCTGGATAAATGATTGTGCATGCAATTTCTTTTTTGTTTCCAGAAAAAAAAAGTTCAGAAAGAAATACCATAATATACTAACATCTTTTCTGGCTTGCTGAAGTCATGTGATCCGTGAGGTTCATTATAGTAATCTTGCAAGCAGTTCCAATAAAGACACAGTACAAGCCATGCTGTACTTCTTGAATACATATCAAAAGCCAAGTGTGAATTCATAGACAGGGACAAGGATATTGAAGCAACCATGTTGCAGATAGAAAGCACTTATTCTGAAAGTTTATTGGCTGTATAAAGTACATTCATTACAAACCTTTACAAAACAATGAGAGGATTTAAGGTCTTGATAAATACTTTCAACTATTATCCAAGAGACACAAACCTCATCATATATTTATCAGAAAGATGTGACATCATGAACTTTTCTCCAATCTAGTCACCACAATTTTCACAACACTACTTGAGAACCCTGAGGTATTTGTAGACATATTGAATTTTTACTTCCAACTTCTTTCTGAAAAGAAAACTACTACAACCAAAAGCTGACTGCGGATATATATTCAGTGACTATCTGACAGACTCCTGTGTGGAACCATAGAATGTCACTTCTGTACATAGGCATGGAAAATTAAAATAGAAATTTATTGAATCAAATACAATAAAACTTTGCCTGATGGTGACCATTTAACTATTGTTAATTGTCATAAAGAACTAAATCACTAATAAGGAAGAAAAATTGCTATTCTTGTCTGATCTGGCCTATAGTGACTCCAGATCCAAAGCAATGTGGTTGATTCTTAAATGTCCTCTGAAAGGCAAGAGAGACATCAGTTCAGTGGAATCTTGGGATTGGCAATAAATGCTGGCCTTGCCAGCAATGGCCATAGGTTCTTCTCAAACACATTGGTACAGTGTCCAGCACACCCCATAAAACAGTATAAAACATCACTCAAAAGGCCTTTAAACTCATGTCAATGAGTTTAAACTCAAAAGGCCTTTAAACTCATGTAAAAGGCCTTTAAGAAGAAGGTAGAGAGGAAGGAATAGAAGGATATGCAGATGAGGTTCAAATCAATTAGGGAGAGAGGAAGCTCATGCCATGAATGAACACTCAACAGTATTTACTGCATGATTGGTCTGTGTAACCTCATGAACTCTTACTAACTGTTTCAGCCAAATTGGCACAGGCACTTCACAAACAGACTGCTATAGCCTCTTTGTTAGTGCACATTGGTGTAAGCCTTACACACTGATACAAGGCACTTGTGGTGTTATGGTAGTGTCCCTGCCACTGAGCCAGAATGCCCTGGTCAAGTCCCACCCCTGGCTCCAGAGGTGTGTAATAACATCACGTCCATTAAAAAATATCTACACAATGTTGCAGATGGCCATAGGTTCTTTTCAAAAACATTGGTACAGTGTCCAACATACACACAGCCTTCTCACTGGCACAGCCTCTAGGTTCCCATGTATTTTATCTTATCATGATGTCCAAACTAATAGAGTCACACACATCTGTACTCTCCGCACTCAGTCTTCAGCTGGCTCAGTCCTGGAAAGATTCTGTCTCTGCAATTAATAGAATCATAAATTAACTTGACACTCCTTGTTACTGTAACCTCATGATAGATCAATGGTTCAATTCTTAACAATAAATATTATTGACTCACTTTCTTTCTGGGCTCTGACGTTTTCCTTCCTCATGGTTTAATTGACTGTAATGACTCTTGTGAATTCAGAATTTGTATGATTCTAGTTATTAATAAAGCAGATGTGAAAATTGCACCTGACTTCAATTTCTGTCACTGATTTGAAATGTTTTCTTAGAATTTATGTGATACAGCGGTACAGTCCATACCTCTGAGCCAGAAGGCGTGAGTTTAACCTACAACAGCATCTCAGACCAGATTAATATCTCAAAACTTCTGTTCACATCGTGAAACCTCGGGTGTTTAATTAGTCATTAGTCTCATTTTTGATACTCCCAAGATTGGTTTTGAAAATCTTAACAAAGTTATAAGTCTTGTTAGAGTGACCATATTTAACAAATCAAGCAAGGGAACAGGCTTCCTAAGGCAAATTAACTGATGCAAGTTGATCCATGTTGACCCTCTGAATCAGATTCACTTTGCTTATTCCCACACCACCATCACCCCTGCCCTTTAAACAATTGAAGAAAAGCTGAATAACCAGACTTGCAACACATATTTAGCCACAAACATTTAGGCACTTTAATTAAATAGCGTTCCATTTCTCATTAACCCTGTGGTGTTCTCAATTCACATGATCTTCTGGCTACAAAGAGGTTGCCTCTTACGGAAAGTAATGAAAAGCATTAGTGTGATGCGGGATGTGTTGGAAACCCGTACTCAACTAGACATTTAAGGTTGAGTGATGTTGAAAATGCTTTCATTTATTGAATTGAAACTTCACTTCTACTTGACTGCAGCGTAAAGTTTAATTGCATGGCTCAAGAGAGGTCTCAGGAGGAAAGCAGTTCAATCAAGGTTTATGACACATCAGACAAGTGGCAGTCAGACACGTGCTCTTATTTTGATTGATCAACAGTAAGCACTTTTCATTCCTTCAGCCATCTCTGCCAACATTTCTATTTTCAACTCCCTTATCAGCAGGACCAATTATAGTCACAGAATGGAAACAGTGTATTAGACCTGATGGATTCATTTCCCGATAGTGAAAGCAGACTGGAATTTAGATGGAATTAATTTGGTTTACTTGAATTAAGTGCGATTTTGATTGAATACTTATAAGGCTGAGATTGTAATGTACAACTACATGGAACCAGACGATTCCCAGAACCATCGACAAAGGTGCTGCACCTTTCTGTCATTTTCTCTGTCTATCTTTGATTCCTGGATAATAAAAGATTGTCACAGCAGGCACACTGGGGAAGGCAGAATCATTTGATGAAAATTTTCTGCTGTTTAATGTTTCGATAGGGCATTGTCATCAGATAAATTTTAAAATAAAAACACCACAGATCAGATCTTCAAATTATGAGGTTAGTGAGAGCTGTTTCACTTTTGTAAATGTAGGTTTAACACTTTACTTCTTATTTACTGGACACCAATGATCCCTGGAAGACATGTGACCCTGCAGCAAACCAAAGTTCCTGGGCTGTTCATGAACAATCTGCACCACACCTCCCTTTCATATTAAATTACCACGTGTGCATGGCTCCTCAGAAACATTCAAAGAGAGCAACACACTTGAGTAACGCTGGCCAGTCAGTGATGCCCACATCCCACAGGTGAATAAAAACAAAATAAATAAATCACATGTACACCCATAAAAGTATTAGAGATACTGTTGCTGAAGAGTTTTTCAGTTAAATGCTGGAAGCCAAGCGACCGTGACTCAGCATTTATTCTGACCAGATTTTATTCCCAGTCCCATTTTTGACTAAAACCTTTTAACATACACAATGAAATGCACCTTTCCTCCAAAGAAATCTTGAAGACTTTGGAAAACGCAAGGAGATAACACATAATGGGGGAACAAATATTCAAAAACAGATTTATCTGGGAAAGACAAAGGAGTAAGATAAAAATAAACCTGTTGGACTATAACTTGGTGTTGTGTGATTTTTAACTTTGTCCATCCCAGTCCAAAACCAGCTCCTCCACATCAAGTCAAAGGAGGTGAGAGTTGGTGCTGGGGGAGTGTGAAGATCTGAACATACATCAACATTTCATTTGATTGTTTCCATAGACAGCTGCTTGCAATCAATTCACTTCAACAAAATAAGGAGACTGTTCCTCTCCTGATACCAAAAATGAGCAACACTTGGTTGAACTGACTTTCAAATACAGACCCACACTGACAAGAGAAAATAAACTTGCTGCCAAGCTGGTACAAAAAAATGGGAAGCTCTGTTATTACTGTGCCATCATAGTGTATGATTATAAAATAATAATTGTTTTAGCTGCTGGTACAGGCCAGGTGGACCACAATTATCCTGTGAAGATAAGCAGAACCAGGTACAGACTTAACAAGATGGTATTCCAATTGAGTATATCATAGATTACAAACTGTAGGTGGAATCTTATGGTGTCAGTAATCATGCCTGCCGGCTGGAGAGCCAATGAGAGACTTATGCTGACACACTTTGGCAAAACTACAAGCCCAATCAGCAAGTAGCAAGCCCACCAGCAAGACGGCCCTGGAATCCACACACATCATTTCCATATTCATGCCACACAATGACCAGGCAATGACCATCTCCAATAACAGAGAGAATCTAATCTTGACATTCGATGGCATTACCATCAATATAAATCCCTCACTATCAACATCCTGGGGGTTGCCAGTGACCAGAAACTGAACAGGGTTAGCTATATAAATACTGTGGCTGCAAGAGCAGGTCCAAGACCAGGAATCTTGCAATGAGTAACTCATCTCCTTACTCCCAAAGCCTGTCCACCACAAGTCAAGGAGTGTGTTGGAATACTCCTCAGTTGCTTTGATGAGCACAGACCAACAAGACTTGAGTAACTTGGCTCCATCCAGGACAAAGCAGCCTGCTTGATTAGCATCACAATCACAAATAATCAGTTCCTCTGTCTCTCAATTCAGTAACAGCAGTGTGTACCCTCTAGAAGTGTCCTACAGAAATAAACCAGCACTTTCCAAACCTATGACCACTGCCATCTAAAAGGACAATGGCTTCAGATACTTTGGAACACCACTGCAATTTCTCTTCGAAGCCACGTCCATCCTGATTTGGAAATATATCATCTCTAACAGTGTTGTGGATCTAAGGAAAGCACATGCAATGGTTGAAGAAGGCAACTCACCACCTCCTCAGGGAACTTAGGAAATGGGCAATAAATGCTGGCCCAGCCAGTGACACCCACATCCCATGAAATACATATTTAAAAATAACTAAGAGCTGTTGACCTCTCAATAGCCTTGTTAAATATACAGTGTAGACGAGCAGGAGGCTGGAAGAACACAGCAAGCGAGGCAGCATCAGAAGGTGGAGAAGTCAACGTTTCAGGTATAACCTTTCTCCATGTCAAATATACAACCTGACAACGAATGAACTCCAGTACTTTTGTCACATACGCATAGCCACGGAAAGTGGTTTTGAGAGTTCTGGAGTTAAGATACTCTCTAACACTTTGCAAATAAATGGTCATGTAGAAGCAACAGCTCACCTCTCCTTCTGAAGTTCAAAGCAAAGAAACAGATTTAGTTTTCCACTCTCTCTGGTCTCAACTTGGAGGCTGGAAGTGGATGTGATCAGGTAGGATGGTGTAGTACCTGAACCCAGCCAACCATTGCCTCTGCCAGAAATAAGTTCTAGATGGTAAGGCTCACCATGCTACCAAATGAAGCCTTAAAGTATCCAACTAATCATTCCATAAGGGTCTTAGCCTACCAGTGCTAGAATTAAGCCAATTGCAGGCAGGCCTGTTGCTCAGTGAAGTGAAATCATGCAGCTGGCTTGTTACCAGGTAATGGAATAAGGTAGAATATGGGGAGGGGGAAGAGAGTGTCTCCTGGCCATTGAGAGCCAGCTTGTTCCCTTGCTGGTGATCTCTCTCCACCTCTCCTCCCATAACCCACTTCATAGAAAACATTATTTCCACTACGCTCCACACTCCACATTACATAACTGAGACCTGACCTCCACAATCCTGGGATCTGGTACACTTGTCCTTCCTGTAGCAGCCACTGTCTCCTCAGTGGTGCTGCTGAGCTCAAGGCCTGTCAGCCTCTGGTTGGCTGGCAGCTCTCAATAGGTGAGATACCCTGCCTCAGGGTTTTGATTCCAGGGAAAGCCCCCTGGTTTGGGTGCTGGTTCAGCAGGCTTTCCTGAAAAAGGGCAGCATTGATCTCTTGTCAATCCTCCAGCCAGTAGGTGAGACCACAAAAACCTCTACAAAATACTGATTACAGTTTTAGTGTAATGCTTTCAAATATATACAATTCTACAGTCAAAATAATCTTCATCCTTTGCCTAGCAAATACAATTAATATATATGCAAAGACAACTATGTGGAAAATAACAGCATTCAATGTTAAGATATCAATATGTATTGCAGCAATAGGCTGGTCAGTTGTCATCATGTAATAATGTACAAATTCAAATGTAATTCGTGATTGAGGTAGGAAGATCAATCAAAATACAAAATTATAACCAAATTCTACATGGCAGAAACTAGTGCTGAAGTTGTCTGGGGATTGCTTTCAAAAATGAGCAACAGTACAGATTATATCATTGTAATTAGATAGCCTTGGGACTAGGCCTTCAAGGATGGGAGGTTTTGTCAGACCATCAGAAGTCACATGTCTAATACAGACCCTGAGCTCCTGGCCTGGGCCAACCCTCATGCTGAGATTGAATCCCAGCATGTGGCCTGTCTACTTGCTCTCTCTGACCATCTCTTTCCTGATCACTGACATTCCTGAGGAGGATGAGGTGATGGTACTGAATGAACACAATTCCAAGGAAATGCTCCAGAACACCAGCACCTCCTGGTGGATTCTGACAGGGAGAATCAAGTCTAACCAGCATGCTAACTAATAAACCCAGGCTACCACTATTTCCTCTTTAATGGGCGATAAACCATATTTTACTAACTGCTGATTTTAAGTCCACTTCAAAATTGCACAGCAGGGAATGAGACAGTGGGGTGTCTTAAACTGAATGTACTGTGGTTGCCAGACCACAGGGCTAGAGAGTGCTGGATAAGGAAGGTACAACATGTACCAGAAATGATTAGTGTGATTTGATTTTTAAGTAGAAAGGTGCACAGCTAGATTTGATGGCAATAGACCTTTAAAGAAGCGACCCACAAAAACCTGATTCCTATGGTGTTACATTTACCCTTCCCACGTTTAACTTGAATCTGCCACCAACTCAAGAAAATCGTAACAACATCAAACAAGGTAAACATTGAAGAATTCTCACTGACAATAAGCAGAAAATAAAATACATTACTTTACCTTAATTTCACAAAATGAAATAAATATTGACATGTACATATTAGATGCTGAAATATCAGTAAAGAACATTTTATTTTTTAAAAATTGTTTAATCATAGTGGAAACAATTAGTATTACACAAGTTCTAGTTTTCCAAGGCCAGAGAGATTGTTTTGCAGGAGTTATGGCTTAATATGCCCTTAGAAACTCTGTTACATCCCATTTACCTATTCCAGACTTTTTACAGCAATAATATAATGTAACAGAGGAGTTTCTTAGCAATTCAGTAATTTTGAAAAATAGTCAGCCACGGGTGAGGTTTTCAACAGTGTACCCTGTGAGTTAGCACAAACCACTGTCAGCAAGATTTTGCAAAATATCGAGATCTGTTGTTGTTGTTGTTATGCCTCACAGTTAATATACCAGTATACCTCGAAAATAGACATGCAGGAGGCTGGAAGAACACAGCAAGCCAGGCAGCATCAGGAGGTGGAGAAGCCAACGTTTCTGATGTAACCCTTGGTCAGGACCTCCATCTCGTGATGCTGCCTGGCTCGCTGTATCCTTCCAGCCTCCTGCTTATCCAACTTGGAATCCAGCATCTGCAGTTCTTTTGTCTCCAACCAAGTATACCTTTAAAAGACATGTTTATTATTTCATCACTGCATAATAGCATGTGACTTGAGGATATAAAGATATAACTTGGGTCACACCAATGGAAGCATGTTAGTCTTTATCACAGATTAACTTAATGTTAGCCCAGAGGGGCCTGTGAATGCAATATTTGTACATATTTGCAGGCTGTACTAAAGGTCTGTGGATCTTTGAATACCAAGCTGTCCACGGTTGAGTTCTGATGGATAAGATCTTCGAGAGAAAATGAGGGCTGCAGATGCTGGAGATCAGAGCTGAAAATGTGTTGCTGGAAAAGCGCAGCAGGTCAGGCAGCATCCAGGGAACAGGAGAATCAACGTTTCGGGCATAAGCCCTTCTTCAGGAATGAGGAAAACACAAGATGAGCACATGCACGAAAAAGGCCAGCAATGGAATCTATCACATATCTACAGCCCAGAAGGAAAAGTTCTGTCCTAGGTCTGGGGTTTTCAAAGCCATGCTAGAAAACATAAGGGCATAAAGTGAGAAATGGCCAAATCACATATCAATTTATTGTCGTTGTGGAACTGACAGGAGGGAAGCAATCCAAACATTGTCTCTCATAATAGGGAGAAGCATTGTCAGTGAGGATGATCAGGTATTGCAAGGATACAACAAAGGCTTGTTGCATTTTGCAGCACTGCAGGGATATTGAGGGGACAAAGTGCATATGGAGCAGTCTCAGGATATGGGACATGTCAATAGTATTCACCAGTAACGGGACTCCGTTATGTGACTTATTCTTTTGACATTGGGCAGCTTTAGCTCAAACATCCAGAAGCACGAGGTAGTGGAAGTACTTACTGAAAGACAAGTGCTTAAGCACTGACATTGGTCCAGGCAACGTTTGCACAGATACTTTAGCTTTCACAGAGGTGAGGAGAACAGAACCACAGCTGACAGTAAAAGTCATCATTTTATTGCAGAGATAAATCAAATTGAAAACCAACGTAATCACTGAGGAATGAAAAATGTTGCAGACAGCAAGCAGAGGGCTGACAGCCAACTGCACAAACGAAAACAGATCACAAACAGAAAATGTCTCAATTGAGCTCAGTCATCCGGGAAGCAGGTCACTATAACATTGTCTCAGGCCTCTCTGACTACCTTCATTTCATTGCCAATCATTGTGGCCCAAATCCAGGATCCTCACTCTCATAGAATCACAGAGTCATAGAGATGTACAGCACAGAAACAGACCCTTCAGTCTAACTCATCCATGCCGACCAGATATCCCAACCCAATCTAGTCGCATTGCCAGCACTTGGCCCATATCCCTCTAAACCCTTCCTTTTCATATACCCATCCAGATGCCTTTCAAATGCTGCAATTGTACCAACCTCTACCACTTCCTTTGGCAGCTCATTCATACACACCACCCTCTGCATGAAAAAGTTGCCCTTCAACATCCCTTTTATATCTTTCCCCTCTCATCCTAAACCTATGCCGTCTGGTTCTGGATTCCCCCACCCCAGGGGAAAGACTTTGTCTATTTACCCTATCCATGCCCCTCATGATTTTATAAACCTCTATAAGGTCACCCCTCAGCCTCTGAGACTTGAAGGAAAACAGCTCCAGTCTATTCAGCTTCTCCCTATAGCTCAAATCCTCCAACCCTGGCAACATCATTGTAAATCTTTTCTGAACCCTTTCAAGTTTCACAACATCTTTCTAAAAGGAAGGAGACCAGAATTGCACGCAATATCCCAAAAGTGACCTAACCAATGTCCTGTACAGCCGCAACATGACCTCCTAACTCCTATACATCTTGCAGCCCAGAGTTTTCTTCTTACTCCTATATCTTTTCCTCAGCAAACACCCCAACACCTCTTTCCCAACAGTTTGGTGATTGAGATTGTGAAGGATGCAGCACATTACTCTGATAAGGAAATTCCTGTGTGTATTATGGTGCATTGCAATGCCAGAATGGTCCAAACAGTGGAACCTCATTTCAGGAAGCCTTTGGTCTGTTCAACAATGGCCCTGATGATAAATGGGCAGTGGTGTATTGCTCTTTGTTGGCAACCTGAGGATTTCTTAGGAGGTGTCACCCACCAGCCATGTTGCAGATATTATTTTTCACTCAGTAATCATTCTTGTATGGGCTGAGGATCTTCGAAAGAGGCTAGCACCTGTCAACAGACCAGGATATGCAAGTTGTGGAAGTTCCTCAGATAACTAGCTCAGGCCTGGATTATTTGATTGTTGAATTCACAAATTAGATTAGATTAGATTAGATTAGATTAGATTACAGTGTGGAAACAGGCCCTTCGGCCCAACAAGTCCACACCGACCCGCCGAAGCGCAACCCACCCATCCCCTACATTTACCCCTTACCTAACACTACGGGCAATTTAGTATGGCCAATTCACCTGACCCTGCACATCTTTGGACTGTGGGAGGAAACCGGAGCACCCGGAGGAAACCCACGCAGACAAGGGGAGAACGTGCAAACTCCACACAGTCAGTCGCCTGAGGCGGGAATTGAACCCGGGTCTCTGGCGCTGTGAGGCAGCAGTGCTAACCACTGTGCCACCGTGCCGCCCAAAATAATTTGGATATGAAAGGAATAGAATCCTTTCCTGTTCTGAAGCTGCAGGAAACCAATGATGGTTGAAGTTAGAAAGCCCTGGCTGCCTGACTCCTCACATTGAGGGGAATTGGGATGAATTGGTGGGGTCTTATGAAGGAAACAACAGTGGCATCCCAGATACACTTATGAGTTGATGCCTGTCAAAAGACAACAGGTCCCCAGCTGCTCCTTGAAATGGCATCGAAATTAAGGGCAGCTATTATCTTTTGGGCTGCTGAGAATGTGATTGACACCCAGTCTCCATGACAGTATAGGTATAAGACAATGGCTCAGAATATCTTAAGGCATCATTTACACTGGTTGTTACTCATCTGAAGATGGCTGCACCTGAGCTACTAAATTCAGTTTCAAACAAAGGCTCTTCTTCAGTGTGCTGACTCTTGTCCGGCTGTATCTCCCTCTGCTGTAGGTGACAGGCACTGCCATTTCTGCTGTCATTACCATCTCAGCAACCCTCAGCTGCAGTTGCTTCAGAATTGGAGAAGCACAAGGAAAACTGCAAGGTGGATCGGACTATTGTCCTTTCATTTTCAGGAGAGCTATGAGGATATTAAGTGCAAGCAGACAGCCTTAAAACAGGGACACTTTGCTCACAATATCTTTCTCCATGAATCTCCAGGTTTTGCCCTCATAGAGGTTAGTCTTGTACCTGATCAAGTTCCCAACCAGCATTCACTCCATATGATGTTACATTGCAGTGTGGCTTGAGAGAGTAGTTCATTGCCAACATAACAGGAGACCTGGAATTAATTACTGCTACTGGATTGCATTCTATTCTAACAATACCTCTTCCTGTGCACAACAGGCAGCCTGATCCTCATTTAAAGTGGCCCAAGAAAGTGCTCTGTACCCTTGACTCGCTTTTGCTCCGTTATAAATTACTGTGTTCTCTGACTGGATATGTAACACACATAGCAGCTTGATATTTCTTTAGATATTCTGACGCTGTTCTGAAGAAGTGTAACTGGACTCATAACAATAACTCTGCTTTCTCTCCAAGAAACTGTCAATTGGCCTTGGGATGAAAGAGATGCCAGGAAGAACCCTGCCATGACCAGAATGCTCCCCCACTCCACCAATACCACCACACTAGACCTCTTGGAGCACCCTTTATCTTGTGTGAGGATATGGCAGCTGCTCACACATTGCCATGCTGTTTATGTGTATGTAGTGTACTTACTGCAGGCACACGCACTATTTCAGTGACATTGATGCAGTGCCACACATTCACTAATTCTCCCTTACCATTGATGCTTCACATGTTCCCCGCACAAGCTGCCTCTTTATCTCCTATGCTAATATTGCTACTCTGAAACAAACTTCGTTCAAGACAAAAAACATTAAGATGCGGGAATCCAAAGTAGACAAACAGGAGACTGAAAGAACACAGCAAGCCAGGCAGCATCAGACAGCCCAGAAGACTCAATGTTGATTTCTCCAATTTCAAATAACCTCCCTTCCCAGTCCCCGACTCCCTTCCCAGCTCCTGCTGCTCCCTTCCATTCCACCTATTGACCCTTCCTTCCAGCCACCAATTGGATTCATTCCTCCCCTCAACTGACCATGCCATACCCTCTATCTCTGTTCACTTATCACTACCTCACCACTCTCCACCCTCTCCCCATGCTAAACCTTCCCCCTTTATCTGCAGCTCCCCTCACCCCCAAGTCCAGTCCTGAAGAAGGCTTACACCAGAAACATTGACTTCTCCATCTCTTGATGGTGCCTGGCTTGCTGAGTTCTTCCAGCCTCCTGCTTGTCTACTCTGAAACAAAAGCAGCTGCCTGACCTTGTGAACTAAGCTGCCACTATGGAGCTGGAGCATTGCAGCTCTCCAGCTGGGTTCTGAGAGGAGCCTGAGACACATCTTGATTTGGTCGCTTTGTACACACCTACTGCAGTCGTGGAATTAACAACATAAGTGATAATAACAAAATATTGAGATAGTTTTACTAGATAGCCAAAATACTCGCTGAAGGACAAAAAATATCAAGAGATACACAATATAGAGTCAAAGTCATAAAGATGTACAGCATGGAAACAGAGCCTTCAGTCCAATCCATCCATGCCGACCAGATATCCCAACCCAATCTAGTCCTGCCTGCCAGCACCCGACCAGATATCCCAACCCAATCTAGTCCTGCCTGCCAGCACCCGACCAGATATCCCAACCCAATCTAGTCCTGCCTGCCAGCACCCGGCCTATATCCCTCCAAACCCTTCCAATTCACATATCCATCCAGATGCCTTTTAAATGTTGCAATTGTACCAGCCTCCACCACTTCCTCTGGCAGCTCATTCCATACGCGCACCACCCTCTGAGTGAAAACGTTGCCTCTTAGGTGTCTTTTATCTTTCCCCTCTTACCCTAAACCTATGCCCTCTAGTTCTGGATTCCCCCACCCCAAGAAAAAGACTTTGTCTGTTTATCCTATCCTTGCCCCTCATAATTTTGTAAACCTCAATATGGTCACCCCTCAGCCTCTGAAGCTCCAAGGAAAACAGCCCTAGCCTATTCAACCTCTCCCTACAGCTCAAATCCTCCAACCCTGGAAACATCCTTATAAATCTTTTCTGAACCCTTTCAAGTTTCGCAACATTCTTCTGACAGGAAGGAGACCAGAATTGCATGCAATATTCCAACAGTGGCCTAACCAATGTCCTGTACAGCCACAACATGACCTCCCAACTCCTGTACTCAATACTCTGACCAATAAAGGAAAGCATACCAAACGATTTCTTCACTATCCTCTCTACCTGCAACTCCACTTTCAAGGAGCTATGAACCTGCACTCCAAGGTCTCTTTGTTCAGTAACACTCCCTTACCATTTAGTGTATAAATCTTGCTAAGATTTGCTTTCCAAAAATGCAGCACTTCGCATTTATCTGAATTAAACTCCATCTGCCACTTCTCAGCCCATTGGCCCATCTGATCAAGATCCCATTGTAATCTGTGGTTACCTTCTTCGCTGTCCACTACACCTGGCCATCAGCAAACTTACCAACAATACCTCTTATGCTCACATCCAAATCATTTATATAAATGATGAAAAGTAGTGTACCTAACACCATTCCTTGTGGCATTCCACTGGTCACAGGCCTCCAGTCTGAAAAACAATCCTCCACCACCACCTTCTGTCTTCTATCTTTGAGCCAGTTCTGCATCCAAATGGTGAGTTCTTCCTGTATTCCATGAGCTCTAGAGAGCTCACCAGTCTCCTATCGCAGGTGAGTTTTCAAAGTATCAATATTTCAATTGGGCATAAATTAATTGGGAAGACAAACTTAATTCTAATGAGTTAGATGCAAATGCATGCAGAAACACTTCTCATGAGCTGATGGCAAAAAAAATCAACTCACCTTTGAGGAGAGAGGATTTCATTATCTAGATTTATTTTAACAACAATAATCTTAGTTTTGGACTCTTGCCCATCATTATTCTTGCCATGTCTAGGAGTAAAATAATGTTTGTGAAGCTGAACATAAACCACAAAAACATCCACACACAGCCCTGACTTGGAAATATATCACTGTTTCTCCCCTATCGCTGAGCCAAAATTCGACAACTTTCTAACAACAGCATCCACAGCAGCACAAGAGCGCAGTTAACTTCCACCTTCTCAAGGGCTATTAGGGATTGACTCTAAAAGCTGGTCCAGCCAGTGATGCCCACATCCCATAACTGAATAAAATTTTTTTAAAACTATGCTTCTGTGGTGGGAGAAAAATATGTCAGTTTCATCAACTATTGACGAAAAAGTGCTGACAGCTCCACTGTCATTAAAGCCACAAGATATAGTCAATAATTCACATAATAACATCTGTTGCACGTCAACAGTGCCAGTTTTGAAACAAGGTGCAATACATCTACATTAGCAGATTATGGAATAATGAATGATATTGATTAATGAAACAACTGATGTTAATTACGTGAGATAGACATTTACAGTGGTGCCCCTCTCAACCCCCACCAAAATCATAGAGCAATGTATGTAAAGCTGAGAATAATACATTTCCCGCTGAGATGGGGCCAGATTTTCGTCTTCCAATTAAGATGAGAATCGAGTCACGAAACATTGAACTTAAATTTTGCAGCAAAAGGACCATTTTTGCATTTCTGATCCCACAGTGTGTGTTATTGTTCAATAGATCAGGAAGTCCTTCATGCAAAATGCAAACATACCACTTCCAAAGTCAGGGTCACTATCATGAGGATCTTCAAAACATCATGTTCCTCCGCACACTATTAAGGTGTGCTGGTATGGTCTTTAAATGCCCTAACTCAAAACCATCTTGAAAGAGTTTGTGACCACTGGAGAAAACCTGCAGACGTGTTGAAAACCTTCTGAAAAATGTTTTGACACCTTCAAATATGGTGTTCTAACGTGGATGTGCGTTTAATGCAATGAGACATCATACAGATCTGTCCTCAAAAGTGAGTTGAGTGACCAGGATTGTGTTATTGTTGTATTGGATTACAGTGCTTTTCTGGTTTTCAAAAATCTAACACAGGCAGTTTGCAGGTTGCAAATGGGTTCTGTTTTTCACTCCTTTTGTAAGTTAGTTTGTACACAATTTGGAACACAATGCAGAACAATACACAACAGCCTGTAAGAAGTACAAGAAAACATTTGTATGTTGGATCTTTATAATTAACCCCTGTATTGGATCGTGTTCGTAAGACATTCATAAATTGGGTCCTTCTGTAATGCATTTGGAAAATGTGAAAAGAACATAACTGTCAAGTTTTGTTCTGAGATTTAAGACAACTGACAGCTGGACTGTTTAAAAAAAACTCTGCTTTTGGAAGTTGGAAGAAAATCAATGCACCACCTTCTCTAATTTGATTGAAAAGATAATCTGCTCTAAAATGGAAATAGGACATTATTCTGGCTGAAAAGAGAAAATTTCAGGCAAAGTTGCACATGAGTTTGGTGTGGATTTCATGTGGTGCAGAAAGGTGGACATGCTGTCTTTTCCAGAGCCCACTGGAACATCTGGGCCATGTGACTTCACATGTATAATGGACTCCACATTGCTATGGATATAGCCAGCTGTGCACAATTATTTAATAAATAAATTACTTATCCATACACTATATTTTTCTAATCAACCTGTTCATAGGTGTTTATATACTCCTCAGGAGTAGGTGAGATTTGAACCTTGCACCTCCTGTCTCAGAGTAGGGTCACTACCACTGCACAAGAATACTTCCAGCTATATTTGTAGCTTTAAGGTTGAATCTGTCTTTGTAAATGTTCACATGTAATGAGATAGTGTAAATGAGACACCATAGGGAAGGAGAGGAAGCACTTTCTCATGCGGTGAGTGGCAATGACCTGGAACTCTGTCGACAAGAAACAGAAATGAGCAATGGTTTTAAAGAAAAATTGGATGGGCATTTGAGGAAAATAAAATTCGAGGTCAATGGAAACGGTGCAGGGGAGTGAGAGTGATTGCATTGTTCATAAGCATCCAATTTTTCACTGATATTTTATACTCTACAGTAAAAATCAATTGATGTAAATCAAATATATCACAAAGCTGCTCTGATAATACCATTCACTGATTCCTGACATGTGATCATTTTGTTTTGTTGATTTTAATGACAGCCGTCAAAATGGTGGTTGAGATTTGTTTTGTTGTAGAAAATTGATTTTAGAATAAACGACCAATCAAAACACACAACAGAAATGTTCTTTCACAATTCTTATTGAATCAATGCCAATGATAAAAATATGATATATCCCCATATACACTCATGTAAAAGTTGAATCTTTTAGACTGATTTTTAAGGTTTAATTTATGTGGTTGACTAATACATGGGTACTACTTTTGAGGGGCTGAAATTCATGCTACTGTCCAAAATATCATATCATTAGCAGAAACCCAATTGATCTCTAAACGGTTAAAGGAAAAAAAAACACAATGAATGACAGAAATTACCGGATATAGATAACAGAAACAAAAATAAGTTAGTACGCTTTTATTTATATGAAAAGTAGAAATAAAAATGGCTTTAAATTACAATTACATGGTACATCTTAAATAAAACATGTCAAATACAAAAAGTTCATGAAAATCCAGCAAAATCAAACCGTTCAACATCTTCAACACCAAATAAAGCTTCATAATCATCAGGATGAATGATATCATTAGATGGAACCTCTTCATCTTCCCTGTCCATAGTTCAAGGGAGCATATCATCCACTGCTTCTTCATCATCTATGTCATGCCATAGATAATTGTCCTCTGTACCGTTCAATGCATTCCAAATTCCACATTTCTTGAATGATTTGAAAATAGTGTCAGCTTTTATTTCCTTCTATGAATCAATGATCCATTCACAGATCAGTGACAGTGATGGAGCCCGCATACTGCCTCTTTTGTGTATGTTTTTTCTCCATCACACATTCAGCTATTCCACTTCATTCTCATCATGTCCTTAAATGGCTTATTGATACCAACGTCTTGCAAACACTTGTAAGTCCAATGGGAATTATAGCTCTGTCGGTGTTATATAGTTGGATGTAATCAATGACATGCTTCACTAGATGTGATCTAAACTGGTCCCAGATGAGCAAACTGTTTTCCTTGCATAGTCCACTCGGTCATACATTCCAAACTTTTTTTACCCAATTTCTACATCCAACTTCATCCATCCAGCCTTGTGGATGCATATGGATGACAATTTCTTTTGAAAGTTTTGCCTTTGGCAAAGAGTTTCTCTTAAAATCAGCCATCAGTTTTAATGTAGTGCCATCAGCCATACAAGATAGAATAGCCAAAGGTTTTCACCAATACTGTTTCTTCTCCTTTTTGGTTCACAGTTTGATTCTCTGGCACGTTGAAAGTAATGGGCATTTCATCCATGTTTCCAATGCATGAAAACTTGTAGCCTTCCTTCCACTGATTTCTGACTATAAACTGGTTAAACTTTAATGTCCTATCTTCTAGTTCAGCAGGCAGTTTTCATGCAATCTTAGTTCTCTGCAGAAATACTAAGTCATGTCTTCTCATGAACTTTGTGCACCATCCAGCACTTGCCTTAAAATCTGAAATTCCATCCTTCTTTGATTCGTTTCGTGCATGGATTTGGACAGCTTCACGAACAACACATTTTCCATTTTGACAATTTACAAGTCCCCACTCAGCAATGTTTTTCTCTAATTGTGACCACTTGCTAGGTTTACCTCTGTTGGCACAAATTTGTTTTGGCTTTGTCTGAAGTTGGTTCAATGTCTTTCTCCAGTCTCTCACAATTTCCTCTGATCCATAAAGTTCTCTTGCTGCTATATAGTTATTTGTCTTCTCTGCAACTTTTAAATGAAAGTTATTAACCCTGTTGTGTATTTTTTGTTGTTTCCAGGAGGGCATTTTTACACAAAATGATGAAGAAAGTTCAAAACCTCAACTAGGTATATGACTGTATTCCACAAGGTTAGTTGTCACCTGACTCTGATCTGATGCGTCTTAAATTTTCGCACCAAACTGGTGTGAATTGTACATCAAATCATACAATAGCACAAAAAATTAATTTCCTCGTCATAACATTTATGTACAGGATAATACCTTGACTTACAAATGTTGATCTGTTATCTGTGAAGAACTAGGGTCGACTTTTACATGAGATATATGGGAAGTTCCAGACTTTTTGGCCAAAAACAGCAATCAACATTTAATCAAGTGGATACGGTATTCCTCTTAATATGCCAAACCCTTCTGCTAAGGTTCTGGACCCAAGCTATTGAAATCCGACCACAGCACATTGTAGAGGAACAGTATTACCTACTTTGGCCCACAATTACATGCTGAAGGACAAAGAACATGGCAATATATAATAGATAATGTAACTCAGCCAACAACAGTAAACAAGAAGATCCTTTAGGATCTAGGCTTTAGGAATTAATGAATAATACCAAGGTCAGGCAAGAATCTTAAAATAAAGTAGGAATGGCAGTAATGGAGCTAAAGGCCTGAATTTTCTTCTCAGTGGTTTTACTGTTCAAGTGGAGCTGGATATATACTTCTGCTGACTACCCTTAAAGTGTCAAGAACTATATCAGTCTTCCACCTCCATTAAATATTCAGAATGGCTTCTCAATTCTCCTTGCACCCAATCTAGGATGTCCACCTCTAGAGAAGAAACACATTTATTTTGTGAGGAGAGCACCAGCATGCTGGCTGGTACAAGTGTCTCTCCAGATATTGTCCACGTAGATTTCCAACATAGATTGGTAAAGTTCCACAGTAAGAACTATTAGCAAAAACAATCTTGCACATTATTATAAGTAATTTTAATGTAAGGGTTCATAACTGGGGTTGGGAGGTAGGATAACAGTAGGATAAAGGAAATGGTAACTGATAATAAATGCTGTTTCCCAGAGAACTATATTGGGGTTTCAGCTTTTCCCCATACATATAGATTCATAGAGATGTACAGCACGGAAACAGACTCTTCAGTCCAACTCGTCCATGCAGACCAGATATCCCAACTCAATCTAGTCCCACCTGCCAGCACCTGGCTTATATTCATATATCCATCCAGATGCCTCTTAAATGTTGCAATTGTACTAGTCTCCACCATTTCCTCTGGCAGCTCATTCCAAACACGTACCACCCTCCGCATGAAAACGTTGCCCCTTAGGTCCCTTTTATATCTTTCCCCTCTCACCCTAAACCTATGCCCTCTACTTCTGGACCTCCCCCCCTGCCTAAGAAAGAGACTTTGTCCATGCCCCTAATGATTTCATAAACCTCTAAGGTCACACCTCAGTCTCCGACACTTCAGGGAACTACAGATCAGAAAATAGCGCTGTCTTTATCCTCTATAAAACACTGCTCCAGGCTAACTTAATACTTATGGCTTATATTTTTAAGTTTAATCATATCAAAGACCTGGATGAAAGAATAGAGGGTTGTATGTCCAATTTTGCAGATAATGGTAATTTAGAAGATGCATAGATGGGAAAAGAAATTCTCAAAAGGGACATAGGCAGATTAAACAAAATGGACAAACTCTAGCAAATTAAGTCCCCTATGTGGAGATGTGCGAAGTTATCAAATTTGGATCTTCGGAGGATCAATTGCAATAGTTTATTCATGGTTTGGAACTCTGGAAGGGGAAAGGAATTCCATTGTTCAGGCACATAAATCACTAAAAGCTGGTGGACAAAAACAGACATGAAAAAGGCTGTGGGATAATAGAGATTTTCTCAAGGAGCTTGGAATACATAAAGGAGGAAGTTATGTTTCAGTTACACTTCTTGTGCATGAAGAATAGAGTAAATATGAAACTCACTCCCCAAAAGGCTGTGGATACTGGGCCAAGTCAAACTTTCAAAACTGAGAATTAATCTACTTTTGGAGTATTGCGGTCAATTCTGGTCTCCCTGCTTTCAGATAGATGTTGTGAAAAGATTTACAAGGAAGTTGCCAGGCTCAGAGGACTCGAGCTATAGGGAGAGGCTGAATAGACTGAGGCTATTTTCCTGGAATATCGGGGGCTGAGGATTGACCTTATAGAGGTTTATAAAATCATGAGGAACATGGATAGGGTGAATAGTCAAAGTCTTTTTCCAAGTGTAGGGAAGTCCAAAACTAGAGGGCACATGTTTAAAGTGAGAAGGGAGACATTTAAAAAGAACCTAAGGGGCAACTTTTTTCATGCAGAGTGTGGTATGTGTAGAGAATGAACTGCCAGAGGAAGTGTTGGAGGCTGGTACAATTACACCATTTAAAAGGCATTTGGATGGGTATACAAATTGGAAGGGTTTAGAGATAATGGGTCAAATGCTGACAAATGGGACTAGATTAATTTAGGATACCTCGTTAGCATGGATGAGTTGGACTGAATAGTCTGTTTCCATGCTGTACACCTCTTTGACTCTATTATAATTTTGTAAAAGGGATATGGATCAAAGGCAGGGACATGATGTCATAGAGCAGACTGAAGAAGAACTGCCTAGTCTCTTTCTCTGTAGTCATGTAATTCATCATGCAGGCCAAAAAAGGCCAAGTAACTGTTCAGCTCACTACTGTTCCAAAAGAATTTAAACTCTCCAAAATTACAATGTTAAAGATTTTAAGTTGTTAATTCAGTAAAAGGAGATTTTTGACCTAAGGGAAAGAGATCAATAATGTCAAGGCGCAGTGAAATGATATGCCTTTGACAGCAATGCCTGTGTAGCTACTGGACAAAATTTATTGACCTCCTTAGAGATGCCAAGACTTTCAACCGGACATTTTATTAAGAATCCGGTGTGCCTCATTAACTTGAAAACCACAATACTTTCACACCAATCTATTTAATTTGCAAGTGCTCTTTCATTTCCAGATAAAGTCAAGATGTAGTTTCAGTCTCATACGATCTCTATCTCATGTCGGCAATTTATTCTCATCCCATTAAGGAATGCCTGTAATGCCTTAATTGTTTTGTACATGATGGTATGAGCTTCTTGTCATACATAATGCAAACAAAATAACTAAGTGCTACATCTGAATCCTCCATGATTTCTTCTGTAATCACCTGCAGCTTCCTTTAGCGGCTGCCATCTCCAAAGAAATAAAATCCCAGGGTTGAACTGAATAACATTCTAGGCACATTGAAGAATACCATGAACTGTAATTTGAAAAACATCAGTGCAATGCTTTTGCAATTGCATGGTAATGTTGCTACAAATACTGAAATTAACAAATCAGTCACATTTTAAAATCTCACCTTTAACTTCATGTGAAAAGAATATCCAGGATAACAGATATGGTAATAATTTTAAAATGTGGCTTTGGATCTAGCCCATGTAATGTGGTTCTCATGGATAAGGAAACTCAAACTGAAACTCACTGAAAATCAAGAGACAGATTTTGCACCTTGACACAGAAAATTGAGGCATAGAGGGAGCACAGGAGCAAGAAAGTCAGTGCAATTACTGCTACGAAGAGCAAGGGAATCCTGGTTTGCATTCGCGAGCAAGCTGTGAGATATGGTTCTCTGTTTGAAAAGAAGAAGGTTGAACAAATATGAGACTTTTGGAGATTTAACAAAAACGGAGCTGCCAAGTTGGGCATTGCAGGCAAAAGTCAATTCTGGGATATTCAGGCTGAGTGGAATTATTTTTGAAAGACATTGGAAAGTTTGACCTGGCATAGCAGGGAGAAGTGAGCCTTGGAACAAAGTTGGATGTAGTTCAGAACTTGATCAAGTAATGCTATATATCTGCTAATGCTCTCTGTAAAGTAAAATAACTTACAAGATGATCTCAATTATATTTGTTAATGCAAATATAATTTGGTTGGTTAGTTGCCCATTGATATTCTTTTGACTATGTTGATTTTAAATTTTTTATTATAGTAGACATCTTAAAATGTGAAATCCTTTAGTTTATTGCTGTTAGTCATTAGGAAATGTCATTCTTTTAAAAAAAAGTTATTGATCTCTACAAGAATCATAACAGATTTAATATATTGGTGTAGATATTTTGAATCAATCTGTTGAGCTTGCTATGTAGCCGATGGGATGTGAACCTAGTCCTCCTGAACTGAGGAATGCTTATGAAATCGGAGTTTTGGTTGCACTTTTGGAGAAAATCTGTAGCTCAGTTTGTGGATAAGGTTGTATGTTTGCTCACTGAGCTGGTAGATTTGTTCTCAGATGTTTCATCACCATGCTAGGTAAAATTATCAGTGAGCCTCCAGTGAAGCGTTAGTATTCCATCCTGCTGGCTATTTATCTGTCTCGGTGGGTGATATCATTTCTGGTTCTGTTGTGGTGGGTGATGTCATTTCTGGTTCTGTTTGAGAGATTGGTAAATGAGGTCCAAATCTGTATGTTTCTTAATGGAGTTCCAGTTTGAATTTCAGGTCTCCAGGAATTCCCATGCGTGTCTTTGTTCAGCTTAACTCAGGATGATGTATTGCTGGCTGTTGGTACAAGGTCCTTTAAATTCATCAGGAACTGATTCAGTGTGGAGGTAGGTTTGTGGGCTACCATAATGCTAAGGGGCCAGAGTAGTCTAGTCATCATCTCCAAGATGCCTTTGATGTGTGGCAAGTGGCTTCAGTCTTTGGCGTGTTGTGTCTTCTTATTTAAGTCTGTTGTGCAGGAATTGGTGGACTGCGCTTATCAGATACCTGGTGTTCCTGAATATGTTGTATAGGTGTTTTTCCTTGGCTTCTCGTAGTTACTGGATGCAGTGTGTTGTGGTTCATTAAAATAATGTCCTGATGTAGCTCCATTTGTGGATGTTGGAATGGTTGCTCTTGTAGTTGAGTATCTGGTCGGCGTGTGTGACTTTCCTTAGACACTGATTTGCAACTCTCCAATGACTTTTCATTCTGTGACATCCAGGAAAGGGAGTCTGTTATTGTTCTCTTCCTCTTTAGTGAATTTTATACTGGTAAGGATGTTGTTTATGTGTTTGCCAGTTTCTTCTCATTTGTTGTGATTCGTGATGACAAAGGTGGCATCCACATAGCGGAAAAGGGCTGTTCGTTCTAACCTCTGCACGTTTTGGTGTTTTTTAAGAAGAGCTCCCTGCCAACAAGACAATGAAATAAGTTTCTGTTCAGTACTGAAATTCGGTTCTGAGGAAGGGTCACTCCACCCAAAACATTAACGTTGATTTCTCTCAACAAATGCTGACAGACCTGCTGAGCTTTGCCAGCAATTTCTGTTTTTGTTTCTGGTCTATACAAGTAGATGGGGTTGTAAAAAAGGAGTATGGCGTGCTTGCCTTCATTGTTTGGAGAACTGACTACAAGAGTTAGTACGTCACATTGCAGCTTTATAAGACTTTGGTCAGGCCACACTTTAAGTAGTGCATTCAATTTTCGTCATCGCATTGCAGGAAGGATGTAGAGATTTTGGAGAGGGTGCCGAGGAGGTTTACTAGGATGCTGCCTGGATTAGAGTGTATGACCTATAAGAAGAGGCTAGGAAAATTTGAGTTGTTTTCTCTAGAGCAGCTGATGCTGAGTGGTGACTTGATAGAAGTTTATAAAATTATGAGATGCATAGATAGGGTTGATGGTTACAATTGTTTTCCCCAGAGTTGAAGTGTCTAAACTTCGGGGGTTTGCATTGAAAATGACAGGGGAAAGTTCAAAAGAGATGTGAGGGGCAAGTTTTTTTACACAGAGTGGTAGGAGTTTGGAACATACTGCCAGGACTGGTGGTGGAGGCAATACAGTAGCGGCGATTAAGAGACATTTAGATAAACACATGAATACGCAAGGAATGGGTGGATATGGACAAAGGGCAGGGGGAGGGATTAGTTTTATTTGGCATCACGTTCGGCACAACATTGTGGGCCGAAGGGCCCAATCCTGTGCTGTACAGTTCCATGTCTACATTCTATTTACAGCATTTGGAGATGCCAGTGTTGGACTGGGGTGTACAAAGTTGAAACTCACACAACACCAGGTTATAGTCCAACTGTTCGACTATAGACTGGTGTTGTGTGATTTTTAACTGCTTACAGCATTTGCATTTCTTTCAGTTTTTAATGAATTAGGTTTATTGTCTGATGGGGATCATGACAGCAAGACTGATTTGGTGTTGAGTTCAGATTTCAGTCAGTTGTTGCAAGAACATAAAGCTTTATTACATGACCTTTTAAAAAATATGCACATTAACGTATTAAGAATTGATATGCACAGCATGAGGGCACATCAGCAAAGACACTGTTTTGTTTCTCTGGAAATACATATAAACAGTCCCTGGAAATGCGAAGGTCCTTTGTTTCAGGTTTCCATGTTGACATTCCTAAGTTAGTAAGATGGAGACTTGCATACTCTGCCATCTGTACAAGTGTTTAGAGAGGACCAGGAGATGACCCTCAGCATCACATAAACTAAAAAGCTGACATCAAGCTGGAGGAGAGAGGTGACTAATCTGACATCTTGGAATCTGTCCTCTACTCATTGCTTAGAAAGTTTAAACAGATGATTGACATTGGGCACATTACTATCCTCTACAGCTAAAGTATAGTCCTTGTTAGGAGGCAGCTCCCTCTCTTTGAGTGGCAGAGTTAATCAGGCAAGATGGATGAAGGAAAATCATGGTGACAGCCTTCATCAGTCCAGCTAGAGAGCAGGATGCTGTCTTCACAAGCTTTCTAACATCAACACGTTCTGTATCTACCAGCCATTCATCCTCTAGTTAAATACTAAAAGTGCTCCAGCAAAGCTCAGTGCAAGCTGGAAGAACAGCACTTCATTTTCCACTCGGAAACTCTATAGCCTTCTGGACTCCATATCAAGTTCAATAATTTTAGGACTTGAGGCACTTTCTCCCTTGTCCTTATCCCAAACCATACACATCAGACCTTGTTCTAACATGGTCTGCTATTATACACAACCCATTGTTAGCCACCAATTTTCTCCACTAGTAGCTATTCATTCTCCCAGCCTGATCATTATCCACTCCTTTGTCTGACCAACTGTTATCTCTGTTTGGGCTCTATTTGCACTTATTGTTTGATCCTCACACCCACCCTCCCAACCCTATCTTCTGCTCAAAAAATGACTTTTTTCCTAGCTATCATCAGTTCTGAGAAACATTACCTCTGATTTCTCTCCACAGATGCTACCAGACCTGCTGAGCTTTACCAGCAATTTCTATTTGGGTTTCTTGCTCTCGTATTGGTGAACTGGCCTCAACTGTCACTGCTGTATAATTTTCTCATCTATTTAGCTAATGTATCATATCTAAACTGCTGTTTCTTAATAAAATATCTGAAAATTATAAATAGTCGACTGCCTACTTTGAGGTCAGTGTTGTCAGGTAATAATTCCATATCTTACATGATATCACCACACAAAACTTGATTTGTTAGGAAATACCATTTGTTTTCAAGTAATACTCAATCTTCCAGTGAGTTGTGTCATGTACCGGACAAACCCCCTCAAAATATATCAAGGAGACAACCTAGACCCTAACATTTTCTCATTTAAAGGAACGTGTAGGGCATTGCCTTTCAGGTGCAATTTGATTGATGAAACTAGAAGGCTTTAAGCAAAACACACTTTCTTCTTACACTACAGATAAAATCCAGACAAAATAAACAAAGAATTGGCTTAATTGTAATTGTATTGAAATGCTTAACAAAATAATATATATAACCTTCTACTGATTAGCTGTTCCAATACAGCAGCCTCCCATAGACACCTTTGGAAAAGACAAATAGAAAGGAAAATTTGAAATCATGAACTCGGCAGTAAGGAGAGAACGTAAGATTTTGCAGAGAGAGAGAGAGAGCGTTACTTATTCCAAAATTCTAGCTTCACCAATTGAAAGCAAAACCTGCAAACCCTGGGTCTATATGAGCTTGAATCCGCCCACTCATGTTTCTTTTGTCTACTTTTTTCTAAAAAAACCACAGCTAGTTACACTGCAGGACACAGAGCAGACAGCTTGGTTGTAGTTTGACAAAACTTACTTTCATGAGAACCCTGACAGAACAAATGCCTCTTAAAGGCACATCTTGTCACACTGACGATGTATCTTAACATAACTTGACATGTCTTAAAAGAATTTGAATTGGCAGAATCGTATAGTGCTCTATAAAATGGTAATAAACCACAGCATTTTTTTTTAAATTACATTCAATAAATAAACTTGAGAATTCAGAACAAAGAATGTGATCTGCCCAGGGTTAGCAGAGTTTCTGGTTGAGATACAGAAACTAGGTATCTATTACTGGAAAGAATGCTGATCTACATGCAAGCAGGGGAAGTGATCATCAAAGTGACAAAATGTGCTTTAACAAGGACCATGCATTGTCTATGTCTTTAAGGGAGCACAAAATAAGGAAAATGTCGAATCAAATGTTCACTGGTAGCAAACGGTCAGAAAAGACATTCTAGGAAGATGAATCCCTGGAGGCACACTTAGATGTCAAAGATTAATCACCTCATCGTTCTGAGTGCAGTGAAACTCAACAAATGTTTTATGTATCTAACTTGTGTATGACCAATAACACTAACATGAATTACAGTTTTAAAGTAAAAAGGATGCTTGTGCTATTAATCTTATGTGAAACTTATTACCACTTTCAGTACATTAAGTCGGAGAGAAAAGAAAATGAATAATCCAACATTAGTCCAGCCTGGGTCCACAGACCAGAGACAAGGCTATCAGTAGTTAGAGAACAATAATGTGTAACGGTGTCTGAACAGCCGGACTTCCTGCACTGGTTTTCCTGAACCTCATTTTCAGCCTTCTTGAAGCAGAATAATAAGAGAGTGCTGAAGGGAAACCTATTATTCCTGGAAATGCAGAAGATGCAGCAATTTACCATGTCCTTGTGAAAGAAGAATTCATCAAGAGATATTCTTCTGCGCTAGCATCTATAAAGAAACACAGGATCAGGCAGTTGCCATTCATGTCACTGACAGTTCTCTGGCACACTGAGACTGAGACAAACTATGAGAGGCAATACCCGCAAAAACCAATTAGCCCTCGGTAACTTGAGCAAAGATGACTCTGAATACTGATGCAAATACATAAATAAACGAGTCACTCGCCTGCATTAAAATATGAATTTAATAATAAAACTACCATCACAGTATATTTTCAAGGTTTTTTGGATTTGTCATTAAATGAGGTATGGAATTCCATTTTTACTGTAATCCACTGAGGTTAAAAAAAAATCAACCTAGCTATTAGGAATATGCACCAACTACCATCAATTACCTTACACTCTTGATCAACTGTTATTGAACATCAAAATATCACTGACATTTAACAACATTCAAAATCATTTTGGGAAAAGGTTGTACTTGACAGCTCAAGGATGCAGGTTTCTGAATCTTGCTGTTTTATTAAAGGGTGTGAATGTCCATGAACTTGACAAGTGTCATTGAACATCCAAAAAAAACAGCAGTATTGGAACTGCTGCAGGACTTTTGAGTATGTTTACTGCAGTTGAGTTATGGAAATCTGTAAACTTACCAAAATGTTCAAGTTACCAAGGTGGTCTTTGAAAATAACTAGATAGGCTTATATGCTCCAAAATTTAATTTTCCATGAATGTGAACATTTGATCATTACTCTGGCCAATGCATAAACCTTTCCAAGGAGCATGAAAGGAACATCTCATTCTGTAGAAGCAGGAGGAATTGGTACACACTGCCTCCACAGCCAAACAGATAATGAATTTAATTGTGACAATAGAATCGATTTTCATCACTAATTGAGCAACAGAAACATGCACACATTAATATAATCTGAGAGTTTTAAATTACTGTCTCAGTTACTCATTTTCTGTTGCTATTTGCTTTATCATCATGGCGTTTTTCTGGCCTGCATTTTTCATATTTAGACTTATCACAACTGCAAGCTTCACTCATGGGCATCTGGTGCTGAAAAGGTTCCAGTTTAAATCGGCATATATGTACCATGCATTTTGATATCTGCCATTAAACAGTCTTGAAGCTGCAATATGAAGGATAAATCATTTTACTTTTGTATATACTAAATTTAGTTAATAACTCGAGTCATTTACACAAAATCATGTTTCCACAAATTATGTTTCCAGTTGTTGGGAGGACATAAAAATAAGATATTATGAATAAATCCAACAGGGAGTTTGGAAAAACAATTTCATTATTCAAAGAGTAGTGAGCATATCGAATTCACCACAACAAGAAATAGTTAGAATCTCAAAATTGTCACAACATAAAAGGAATCCATTTGGTTTGCAGTGTTCGTGCTGGCTCACTGACAAAACACTTGACCTCGTGCCAATCCCCTGTTTTTATTCCCTGCACCCTGCAGATATTTTTTTCTTTTCAGTTAGTGATCCGATTTCTTTTTGAAAGTATCAATTGAACCTGCCTTCCTCCACAATGACAGGCAGTGTACATCAGATCCCAAATTTTCACAGTGTAAGCAATATCTTTCCTCACATTACCATTGTTGCTTATTTTGACAGTTATCTTAAATCTGTGCTCTCTGGTTCTCAATCCTTCCACCTATAGGAACAGTTTCTGCCTAACTTTATTAGTGTCTAGCAAATATAACTAGGCCATGTTACAAGCAAAGCTGATTATCTTAACATAGTTATCTGCCGACTCTGAATTGTTCAGCAAGTGTTGCTCAATTATGAAATCACACCTAATAGTAAATGTCTATATTGGGTTTTACAAAAATGGTCTGGGTGGTTACAGTCCATACACTACCTATTACGATCAAAGGGACTTGATGCTTGATTCATTGAGCCATTCATTGGAATGTAAGCCTAGCTATCTGGCTTCACACTGGCACTGAAGTTGATACATGACACTCCTCAATTGTTCAGCAAAAATATCAGTGGGTTTTGTAGTTAGAGGCCTTTGGCATTGAAATTGATCTGTCCAAAATAATAAAAACGACACTCAACCACATTACAAAGCAACTAGCAAGAGACACACTCATTAAAAACAGTTTGAATTCGTCATATGTGTACAGAGAATGTCACTGATTATCTAATTCATAGACGCTGAAGCTTACCATCCCAATGGATAAACATATCAGTAGACACAAGGATGTTGATACACATCTTGCACCCAAGGCGTAGAGCTGGCGTGGCAGATCCAGCAGCCATAATAAAAGCTGCCTGAATTTTCTTTCAATGGATTTCAATGGCAATAAAATTAGGCAATTCCTACAATGAGCAGACAATATTAGCTTTCCACCTGAACAACAAGTTCAAAGTTAATCCCAGTGATGATCCTTGCCACTTGTTTGACTATTGAGTGACTTTCAGGAAAATATTTGTTTATAAAATATTTATCTCTTGCAGGCAAAATGTGAATACATGCTTAATATACTATGAAAATAGGCAAACATTAGTAGGCTGTGATACTGATTAAAAAGCATACAGATATAACGATCACAATCTAATTAGCTCCTCTTTTTTTAACTGTTGCCTTTGACCAGATGTGTTACACAACAGATGAACATCAAATTTGCAGAGGCAGCACCTGAAGTAATATTCTAAAAATCAAATTTCTGCTTTATGAAAAGCAAACATAATTCACTTTTTCAGATGTGCTTAGAAGAGCGCTGCTGTGTAAATTTCAGTATTTACTTTAATGCCACCGAACTCACAATATTTTGAAGTGCAAATGGCTGCTCAGTGCTCTGTGCAGTTAGAGTTATGAAATCTATGTCACGGATTGTTCTAAAAACTTGTCACAATCTCTCAGAAGACATCAGCTCTGCCTTTGGCATGGAACCCTAACAGACAGGACGAGCACCATCCCTCAAATCACATTCTGACCTTTGTAAAGTGATGTAGAATGGGAACAGAGCTTCACATATGTTTATCCCTTTCCTTCTATGAAAATCTCCTCCTTACAAACACTATTTCAGGGAAGAGATGACAGGCATCCTCCTAAACTTCCACTAATACTGCATTCAGATACTTGAAAAATGTAGCTGGGTTAACCAACTGATTTGACTGACTATTTATTGAGTTGTAGAGAGTGTTATGACTCACTGGGGTAGCATGGTGGAAATCAAGCCTTGGTATTCGCATAGTCAGCACAAAAGTTAAAGATTTTATGGAGTACACTAAGTTTACCTGAATTTCAAACCCAGATTGGTAGAAAGCATGGAGCAGGTTTCTGTACTGAACCAGAGTCATTATTTATTACAAAATTAGACTTAGACTTTAGCTATAGCTAAACATTGGCATGTATTACCAAATAATAAAATTGCCCCTCCAAGTCCCTCCTCCCTACCTTTTATCTTCTCCTGCTGAACACTCTCTGCTCATTCCTGAAGAAGGGTCTGTGCCCGAAACGTCGAATCTCCTGTTCCCTGGATGCTGCCTGACCTGCTGTGCTGTTCCAACAATAAAGTTTCAACTCAAATAAAATTCTAACCCCTTACAAACTCCTCCCTTACACTGACACACAAACAGGCAGACAAATAGTGTTAAATCGAAGGAGGGGAAAGATTGAAAAGAAAGTTCAATAGTCTTTGTTTGCAGATACTGTTGTTGAGGTGATTCTATATGACTGCTGCTGGTCAGCACATTGCTTAAGTGGTCTTTCTCCAATTGCTTCCATTGGTTGGAGAAACAAACAAGATGGCTGGTTCCCTCATAAAAAAGTCTTCAACTTATCAGTTATAAGTTACAGCATACAATAACAGCACTTCAGATTCTTCTCTCTCACGTAGAACATTATTCTGATTTGTCACAGAGAAGGCAGCCCCACCCTGACCTGGACACTCCCCTGAATGCTAGGCCAAGTGATTAGCTCTGTTAGCACCACATTGTCTCAGGAAATGTGTTCAGAACCAATGAGTCATATAATAATAGTGGCATGTTTTCCCAAAAAAAAACAACCACTTGTACAGCTGTTTTTAGAAAATAGTGTTCTGATTTGTTCTTTTCAAACATTCAGCCCACTTTTACCAAACCTCTTAATCTTGTCTAAATAAGCATTAATAAAACAGATCAAAGAAAGAATAACTTATTATACCTTCATAAAGATGTCAATCAAAGCTAACATCTCACTTCAGACTGTGCTTCAGACTAAACTAATGCCCCTGAGCTAATTAAATAATGATTCTTGAACTCAACCAAACATTCATAATGAAGATAAAGAAACAGAAGTCTGGCCATCTGTGTCTGTTGATATAGTTTTCAGAGAGTACAAATGTGTGTTTGAGCTCAAAGACAGATTAATGCATTATCTCAGCAGGGCTCTGTTTACACAGGCTGCAGTGGAGTGTTAGCTTTGATTGATTTTCTCAGTATCTTTTACATTTAATTTAGTTTTGCCGAACCAATAAACTTTAAACTATTATAAGCCTTCTTTTACTTTATCATTTTAACATCTATAGGTGAAATTTAAAATATTGCCAGAACAGGCATATTTGAAGGGTAGGTTGAGACACTCAGTAGAACTCAGGATCAATTTCCAACATGAAGAAAACTGTCATCTTTTTTTCTAAAATCATTAAGTTATCTCGGGAATGTGATTTGAAAGAAGTTCTGGGATTTACCTATTCATGAATCAAAACTTGCAAACCATTCTAAAAGATGAAAGACGTAACAGCAACCTAGGTTTGTTCAATCTATTGTATCAGTTGCCTGATACTATGATCTTGCGCTATAAATTCTGTGTCCCATGATCCTGCTCCACTAGCTACCTGACGAAGGAGCAGCAGTCCGAAAGCTAGTACTTGGGATAAACCTGTTGGGATATAACCTGGTGTTGTGTGATTTTTAACTTTGTCCCTAATTTAGTATTCCTGTGTCAGGAAGGACTTGACACAGCTTACTGGCATCAGAGTATCAATTAGGCTCATCAGTGAGTCAGTTTACACCAATTAACCCCGAGCCATAAAGTTTTGATGGTGGCTCACAAATTTAACAGGATTTACGTGGTCTCCTGTGGTTCCTGAATGTCAGAGGCTTACCAGGGATAACGAGTAGACAAAATAAATTTTGCTCTATACCTTTAGTCAGCTGGTGAGCTCCAGTTGTGGATGTTATTCTTTTAATGTTCATGAAGATGTGTCTGTTATGTAAGGTAATGGATCTGAAGAGGTTAATGTCACACTGATATCCCGTACTGTGATGGAGACAATGACTTGTATGTTAGTGCTCAAAGGGGCAAATCTCCAAAGTCGTAATAATTATGCCTGGCCAAACATAGTTACATTTGTTGCTACCATGCGATCAATCTCTTATTATCTGAATACAGTATCTTCTATAGCTGCTCTACGGGTGCCTGTCCTCTACCACTAATCACTAGATAGGCCCAAAACAAAGGAGAATTGGTGGCAGTGGATGACCTTAAATAATCCTTTCCCTGCATTACAAGTGCCAAATAGCACTAAGTGCCAGCTGAGGTCATTGGGAAAACTGCGACTATTTCTACTCTGGACCAGATCTTTTCCTCTTTCTGTGAACAAAATCAATTGATTTTCTGGTGTCTTTTTTTGTGGCACAGTTAAAATCAGCCATGCTCTACATAAGGGCTTTGCAGATGTGAATGCACATTCTACTCTGCACATATAATTTATTGACAGTTTGATATATTGTGGTGTTGTTCTACTGAGCTGAAAATGTGTTGCTGGAAAAGCGCAGCAGGGGCAGGAGAATCGATGTTTCGGGCATGAGCCCTTCTTCAGGAATGAGGCAAGTGTGCCAAGCGGGCTGAGATAAAAGGTAGGGACTGAGACAATATACTTCTACTCTTTTTTTGGAAATGAATTATATTTTCAATCCCATTTAATTTTTATTATTGAAATGTTAAAAACAATGGTTTTGAATATTATAGCCAAAATAAGCATTCTGTATAGCCGTGAGGATTATATTAATTTACATTGCAATCTTAATATTAACAGCTACAATTTCTGGATGCTGTTAAATGCAATGTGGCGATTCACATACATACATATTTCTGGCTTCAAGTATGTAAGGGTCATGAATTTATGAGGGACAGATTCTCAAGAAATTAGAAATGAGCAATGAATGCTGGCCGGCCACATTCAGTGAAAAGGTTAAAAACAGTTACTTTTAGTTATTATGTTGTTAAATAGTGTAAGTTGGTCAACAAAATGCGCCAGTGTTTTATTCAATATTCTTTCAAAATAATGGAGTCAAGGTAATTTTGTAGATGAATGAATGCATTTCAATTTTTATGTCCTGAGAGCATGGAGACAATTTAGGACAGGCAGAGTGGACAATCAGGATATACTGCAGGAAGCCAGAATGTGATGACTGTGAACTGACTTGTCGCGTACTTTTGCAATACAGTCTTTGTAAAGTTCAATGAAAATCGCAGTGGAAAAATCAGTCTAAGTAAGTGTGCAGAATGGTACACAGATTCATAGTTTCATAGAGAATAGGTGCAGGAGTAGGCCATTCAGCCCTTTGAGCCTGCACCACCTTTCAATGGGATCATAGCTGATCATGCAATCTCAGTATCCCACTCCCTCTCCATACTCCTTGATCCTTTTAGCTGCAAGGGCCTCTTCCACCTCCCTCTTGAATTTATCTAATGAATTTGATCCAACAGCTTTCTGGGGTAGAAAATTCCACAGCTTCACAGCTCTGAGTGAAGAAATTCTTCCTCATCTCAGTCCTGAATGGCTTGCCCCTTATTCTTAGACTGTGGCCGCTACTTCTGGACTTCCCCAACATTGGGAACATTCTTCCCACATCTAGCCTGTCCAGTTCCATCAGGATTTTATATGTTTCTATGAGAGCCCCCTTATTCTTCTAAATTCCAGTGAGTACAAGCCCATTCGATCCAGTCTTTCTTCATTTGTCAGTCCTGCCATCCCAAGGAATCGATTTGGTGAACTTTCAGTGGACTGCCTGTAGTGACTGGAACCAGGTGGATCTCATTGACTATGAGATCCTTGATTGGCCCAGGTTAACAATCCCAACCAGGAATCTCTGCCTGACCAATATAACCACAAAATTTGAGTATTTTCTAAAGTTGAGTGGCATTCAGCTCATAAGGACAGCTCTGTACCATCCAACATCCAATGGTCTGATGGAAACAGCAGTCCAAAGGTTGAAGGCAGGCAATAGATAGCATCACTGAATAACAAACTGCCCCATTCTGGTTTGATTATAGGATTACCCCGAACACAACAACAGGGATAGCTCCAGCAGAGGTGCAGACGGGGAAAAGACTCCGCACAACCTGATTTGCTGAGACCTGGGAGGGTAGTTGAAATGGTAGCAGGAACACCAATGCTGGTCAATTGCCTTCTCTAAGCGAGAGAGACAATTTACTTCAGGGGAGGAAGTTTGGTGCCAGAATCATGGAAGTGGCCCTGTATGTGTATAAGGCAAGGTTGACACAAGGTTAGGTCCCACGACTTAGAAAGTTTGGGTAGGTGAGGCGGTCATGAACAAACATGTGGATCATCCAAAAGCTGCTTCCTCGCAAATTGGGCAGGAACAACACATACCTCGCCCCAAGAACATCCAGAAGGCTTGTCAGAAACCATGGATTCTCCCACTCCAATACGTGTCAAGGAAACCTCTGAGCCCAAGATGGTCGTGGCCTCGATATGGTTACTACTGGAAGAGGAAGAGGTTTTCCCAAGGCTCTCCAGATGCAAGAGGCAGGCTATGGTTCAGTACACACTGCCCATGTCAGAGTCTGAATCAGAGGAACCAGACCTGGAACAAAAACTTTGCAGGAAAATCAACAAGAGAAAGACCAGGCCTAGATTCCCAGACTTAGTGGGGGAGGGATGTACTAATTGGAACCAGGTGGATCTCATTGTCTACGAGATCCTTGATTGATGTTGTTAACTTTGGCCAATCAGAGAGCCATGGATGACCAACAGAAACAGGGGATTGAAGGGCAGTGCTTGTCACTGGCCACCCGGGTGTTTTCCTATCTTCCTGGTGGTGGAATTTGAATAAAGATTTGTGCACTTTGTGTCTTTCACTGTGTCTCACACCTGCACACACACACCATGGGTGCTGGGGA